>NC_050194.1:16895787-17128287 GCF_008315115.2 Sander lucioperca | reverse complement strand
CTGGAGGAGCTGCAGAACAGGGAGCTAACTTGTGAGGAGAGACAGATTTTTCTATCAATATCTGACATAAAAAGCGCTAACTAAGAAGCAAGAGTGAGATAGAGAAGGCACATTGCCTTTTACACCCGGCAATAGACTTTTGGGGTCTTCCATTCGCTGATGCCTCTGGTCAGCAAAACAGCCTAGTATCGAGGACTGAGATATTTTTTGGGCTATTTTTGGTAGCAATACTTCATGCTAAAAGAAGATTAGGCTGAATGGTTGGAAGGGTAATTTACTCTAAAAACATATGCCAATATAATTACTAATTTCCTGTTAAAAAATTTAGTCAGAAACCTAATCCAAGTATCACAATATCAAAGTAATGTCGCTTGATTACTTTGTTACTTTTGGATTACCTGAATACCAAATATGGGCATGACTGAAACTTCCTCCCAGTGAAAGCATTTTTTTTCACCAACGTTAGAGGCCATGATAATGAATTGGCAACTGTTAGCTATGGTTTCACTCGAGACTAGAGTGGTGTTGTGTGAGACTCGTTAAGTGTTGTAATGTGTGCGCATGTATATCGTTCTTTATTTTAAAATTAATTTTAAAATTGTAATCCTGTTTATAAATCGGTTATAATCTGATGTAAGTCTTTTTTTATGCAACTTTAATAGAATAAACTTTTTGTACCCCAATAACATAACAGCGTTTCATGTATTCGGTCTCTCCAAGCCTGCTAGGCTGCTAGTGAATGCACAGACATAAATTTAGGATCAAGTTTAGGGACTTGTGTGATGCTACTGTTAGCTAGCTAACCAAAATAGCTTCAGCTGCTTTTACTTTACTGCCTGCTTTTTGCCACAGTATGCTTGTGGTAGGGACACAAGTATTTATTAGAGATGGCCCGATACCATTTTTTGCTTCCCGATACCGATTCTGATACCTGAACTTGCGTATCGGCCGATACCGAGTACCGATCCGATACCAGTGTGTCATATATTTTATTATGTTTTAACAACTGTATTCTACTATCCCTGTATGGATGTGATATTATTTCTATCTTTGTTGTCAGTCTGGCTCAGGTTAAACTCTTTGTGAAACATGAACAAACACAAACAATGAACGCCACAGAACTTTCTTTTATTATCCAGTTTGACAGTCAGTTATAACGGAAAAAGAACATAAATAAACTACTTTAACGTAGATTTTCTTTAGGCCTTTATTACGTGGTATCGTATCGGTGCATAAACTCCAGTACTTCCCGATCCCGATACCGATACCAGCGTTTTAGGCAGTATCGGAGCTGATACCGATACTGGTATCGGTATCGGAACATCTCTAGTATTTATACTGATGGGTGCTGGCACAAACACTAAAACTAATATAAATCAATTATTATTATCAATTATTATTCTAATATTAATTTTACATAAATAAGTTAATTCAGACCTCAAAATAACCAGAGAGTCACAATCCCCTAAGGGTGATTGGCAACTTGCTAAATCAACATCAGAACTACAGGACATTAATGACACGATGATGACGACACAACTGATTTTTATCTTTCGTATCATCAGTCTAGACATGGTTTGAACCCATGCTCCTTGTAGTGACAGTTGGGAATGCTGTGGCAGCTCATTAATCACCAGGACAGCCTGAAGGAGCTATACTTAATCCCATGATGGTATCCTCACCATCCTCCACTGCGACTGATGCTCGTAAAAGAGAGGGAGAGAGCGAAAAAGAAAATGATTTACACAAATCAATCATTCAGTGCTAGCACTCATCGGCTGTAACACTGGCAGCCTGTCTTTACAGCTCCATTTTAAAGGGCGGCGGCTGACAGCCACACTTGATTAAGGGCTGTGGGTCCCTAACCTTTCATGTTAAGAAAGATTGTCACCGACTGACACAAACTTTTTTTTCCCCTGCTTTTCCAGGTTGGTTCAAGGCAAAGATATTGGCATTCAAATTTGTGGATGCTACTGAGAGCAGATGTCACCTCTGGCGAGTAAGGGTAATGGCACCAGCAGGCCCACTCTGACTCCTGGGGCTAAACAACATACCACCACAAGGCTTCAGAGGGGGCAGCAGGGACAGCCTCAACAAGTGAGCGCTTTACGAGCTTGCCCTCCACACTGCTTTTCCCCTCACTGCAATTATCATCAAAGAACATCTGTTTGTTGTTCCTCAGGCACCCTCCCCTCACAAGTGTCCTAGCCTCACCTTGACCCATACGTTCAATTGTAGTGGATGTTATGACTAAAAATAAACAGTGCGAAAGAGTGAGGCTACCCTTTGTGTGAGCAGGGCGTTCTCCCTCGCCGCTGCTGAGAGGAAGGATATCACCGACGAACACAGCCACTTCCTCCTACTGCTCACAGCTCCTGACAGGTACATGAACAGATGTGATGTAGAGTCGACGGACTCACTTTGTTTTTCGGCTTTTACGTTGATCCCACTGTCCTTTCAATGCTGTCACAGTCTGAATGACCTGTCAAAGAAAAGTTCAATAGTTCTTGGCAAGCAACCTGATAGGCACCGAGGTTGTGGTTTGTCCCGTTTCTGTTCCTTGACTGCGATCTATATCACAAGGCCATAAAAAAAAAAACAAGTAAAGACTGAACATGCCGAGTCAACGATTAAATGCAACATCACCACTCAATCAATTGTAGAAAAGGTGCATATTTCTGAAAGTCTTTCACAAGATTCCTCACACTGCTATGTAACAAGTGAGCACCCACTGTAGATGTTATAATTCACCCAGTTCTCATCGGTCACTCAGGTCAATTAGCAGAGTTATGTGAAAGATGGCGCTTCTTTGCTACAAGGAACATCCAAAGTGCAGCGGGATTGACTGAATGTGATGTAAAGTGTGTGCAGACAAAAACAGCCTCCTTTTCAAAATCAAAGGAGATTAAGCATTTAGCTACTTTGCAAGCTTTTTTGTCTTCAGGATAAGCTGTGCTGAAGGGCTTGGGCCTGTACCATAATTGTTACCTGAAATGATTGGGTAGTCTGCAGAATGTCTGCAATGGTTTCTTCTTGCTCCCTAAGGATATGTGTGCTGATTTGTGCGTTCAGTCTGCCAAATAGCCCAACCTGGCAGTGTACAGCAATACAGACTTTTATTATAGCTCCAAAAAAGTGTTGTAGTTTCACCAAAAGCAGCAAAAGCACTTGAAGATATTTCTGCTGTGTGCAGTGCAGTTGATACACCCAGAGGGACGTTAAACATTTGATTTATAAAGACTTTTCGTAATGACTGATGATAACACATGAATGTGTCCCGAAAGAGGGCAGCAGCTGTAATCCTCAGAAGTCATCTACGACCTGTAAGGCAGATGTGAGGACTTCTCTTTCAGGAAAGCCAGGAATACATCAAATGACACCGTGTACCTCAGATTACATCCCATCTGACAGGCCATAACAGCGCTCCTTCAGTGATCTCGCTCAATTAGAATGTATACTTATTACTGTCCGTAATTTCTGTCATACAGCTTCTTGCATGCAGTACTTTGTTTAGCATTTCCACGCAACAAAGGTGGAGTCAAAGTGACAGCATTACAGATGACTGTAATTAAATTATGCGTAAGACTATTGTGCTTTGTGCCGTACTTTTGGAAACTGGACGGACTCCAAACCATCTGTGTTTATCGAACTTCAATGGGTTGCTAATGTGTAAAAACAAATAGATATCCTGAACATTAGATATGCTTGTGTTATAGCTCTTTGTTTGGAAATCCCTGGAGAAATTTGATTATTTCAACCACACAGTGTAAGACGGATATATGCGTCAGGCAGCCCAAACACAGACTTAGTCATGCAGTTTTTTATCAGTGTCAACGAACTAGAACTCAATGAGCTCCAATCAGTCATCAGTGGGCGGAATCAGCAGCATGGCTCTCAAGAAGTTGGATTTGAGGTTGGAGGTGGAAAAAAAGCACAAAGCATTGAGGGTGATGGAGGTTTGATAACTGTAGGTCCCATTACCACCCATTACCACTTAAAAAAAACATGGCTGACTAAAAAGCAAAAATACAAAACAACTACGTCTCTAAATATCTGATATGTGAGTCAACTGCTTGGCTGTTTAGCTAGGGTGTTGCCTTTTAAATAAACAAGATGGAAGAAGGATGTGGGAGAGAGGGGTTCACATATAAGATGGTCAGCCTGCTAGTATGGGGTCTGTGATGTCCCATAAATCTTCCTCTATCTTCTCTGTGGGGATGGCAGAAAGGGATGAGTCGCTCACCAACCCCCCTCTCCATCTCATTCACATGTCTATCTGCCTGTTATCCATGCCCTTGAGCAAAGATTACTGATGCCCTGCCTTTGATATATGACACACCATGTGCCACAACGTTTCATCCAATGAATTAACCCAGAGAAGAAGAACAAAACCTGGCTGCCTTCAGTTCCCAGAATCGCTTACAATTCTTTTTTTTGTGTTCGTCCTCGTTGATATTGTGGCTTTGAGTATTATGGCTCGCCTGGTTCACCGGTGAAGAGTTATCTGACCTCTGGAGGACTCTGCAATGGGTTATCTGGTATGGGGCACTTTTGGAATTTCCCTCCAAGTGGGTGGGCTCATAATCCATTAGATATCACATTTTGTTAGTTTAAAATGCATGGCCAAAGATTTCCTTCAGCATTCAAGTCCTCTCTCAGAGGTGATGACATTTAAATATTCTGTCTTCATTTAATATAAATCTAAAATAAAATGATGCTGTCATTTGTTTCACAAAAGTATATTAACTGTGAAGCAATAAACTATTGACACAATTCATTATGGTCTCTTATTCACAACTATTGAACAACTCTGAATACCTAGATTAATATATATTACAACCAAAGAGGGTGTTCCATTTTAAGTCTTGCCATGATTGTGAACATACTTTGTAGCCTTTAGGACAGCAAAATAAAATGTACTGCTCAATATTCTGACAGCGATGATACAGGCAGTAGAGTAAATGCACACTTCATCCGGCTATAAACAAGAACTGAGTGGTTGCATCTCCCTTCATTCATAAAACTGGTCCAATAAGAAGAGCTGAGGGTGATAAACCAATCATTTGCTGCCGCACAACTGGCAAACCAGTAACATGGTATATTTATTATGAGCTGTTCCATCTGACAGCAGACATTTGCCTTTTAAATCTCGCTGTCTGCCTTTCAATCACATAAAAATGAATTATATGTAAATACCTCGGCAAAAGATATAATTGTTTTAGATTTATAGTAGTGAGAATTATGCTTAAATATATTGTGTTGTGCTTCAATAATACTTCATGAAGATGCAAACTAATTACTGATTACTGGGGGTGTTCACCAGCAACATCTGTAACTAATGAGCAATTCATTAACTTTTGTTGAGTTAAGAGAACTTAGACAATAATTTAAAGTTCAGCCAACAATTGTTTCTCATATTTGAAGATGCTAACCTAACCTCCAGTTACGTCCTTCCAGTGAGTGAAGGGAAACAGTGAGAGTGGATGTTGTATTGCTAAAGCAGATATTGTAGGTAAAACAAATAAAACACGTTCAGTGAACATTTAGCAAATACTGTACCGTCAAGTATCAAGCTTTTTATGTTCATTATATTGCCTCATTATGTTGAAAGAAAACATCATGGTTATCAGAGAAAAGCTCTGCTTTGAAAATGTATAGACCGATACATAAGTATCATCATGTTACTTTTAAAGTTTTAAGCCTGAAGGCAGCCAGATTACTGAAGAGATTAAACCCAACGACAATGCATGCTGGGAAAGTACATAATACTAATAAAACACTTGAACTCATCATTATAAACACTGAAAATGTGGGGTAAGACTGTCAAATATCTATTTACATTGACTTAATGAAGATGAGATTATTCACTACTGTATATTCATGTATAAAACGTAAAAGATAGAGACATAAACAACGGTTTGCTGTAAACTTATTAAAAAGAAGTCTGAAATAAGGTCCAAGCACAAGAAGCTGTATGACAACAACTGCTGGCACACGCACAGAAAATGACACATGCTACAGTAAGCTTCATCATAAATAGTGACAGAAAGCCGTTGTTGGAAAAAATATGGCAAAACCAACAGCACATGCAGCGCAGCAGTAAAGTGCCTCTTCACCACCACAAATCTTATATCAGTCTCTGAGAACAGTTTGTATGCCACAGTGTTATTCTTTTTACAGTCAAGTCACCTGCCTGATACCCTTCAGCCATTTTCCTCAGAAGCTGTCACACACACCAGCTATAATATATGGCTGCACCAATGAGAACAGCTGTAGCCAATCTCCATCCCCTCTCTCCTGGAGCCTACTGCCTGTCCAGCAAAAATAATACATCAGGATTAATTGATTTCCTGTCAGTCTCGTGAAAAATAAAATAAATTTCCATGTAGCCCGTTTCCTGCAGCATTATAATTTTGTACATGCCAAGTAATTTAAGTTTTTTAATTATGCATGAGAATGAAAAAACATGACAAAGTGTGCTGTCGCCTGGCCCCAAGGCCGCAGCTCTGGCCTTTGTATGTGCTGAGACAACAATAGCAGTAACTTAAGCACACATAAATAATATATTTATGTATTTAGAGGCTACACATCTCTGTCTAAAAACTAGTGCAAGAGTCCGAACACCAAGGTCGAGGGCTGGCCATTTGTCTTAAAGTACTGTAATGACGTTCATTTGTAATGCATGAATCATCAAACATGCACTCTGACGCCAAAAAGTCAAGAGCAGGAAAGTCGGGATCGCTATGATTCTCAGCCTGTGACAGGAAAACAGATAGTGTGCTCACGAAACTCTCAAACACTGGAAGCAATAATCCCTCAGAGCATAGCTGCATTAGACACAACATATATTTCAAAATGAGTTTATGACAAAAGGCCTGGACTCGTAAAACAAAGGACAGAAAAGTAAAAGCTCCACATTAAAGATTTACGCACAACACTGTTGGTGCTCAACTCCTTTCATTGTTCGCTGGATTAAGGAGCGGCGGAGAGAATAAGCAAGCACTTCCCTACGTCAAGCTTAACTAGAGCCAGAGATAGAGCAGGGGAGGAAGAGAGCAGCAAACAGGGTCAGCAGTAGGCCAGGGTCTTAAATCAGACCAAAGGCCTGCCCTGGTGTCAGCTCAGGACCAGAGGGGGAGGAAACTCTCCACAACAATGAGGAGGGGCTGAAGTGAGGCCTATTTGTTGTGGATTATTTTGGCATTACCAGCTGGGGCTGAAAAAGCAGATGGACAGAAAGAAGCTACAGTATGAAAGGCCTGAGCACATGCCTCTGGGTCATGGGGAACCATGGGTTATTCACTAACTCATACGAATGGCATGAGTTTAACGAGGTAACGCGCTGAAAATGATTACAGGCTTTATTCATTCAAGAAAGCTTCGAAAAAGCTGTTTGAGTGATTTATTTGATAGCGGTTGTTTTCTCACCCCGAGAAATGCTTCACATCTGCAAACTGTCTGACTCTGAAACTGTCCCGTGGCCAAAATTACGATGTGATAAATTGCATCATGAAAGATTTAACTGTTCCGACATTAAACAGCATTCACAGCATAATGCAGTGGTATTTCATCACAGACAAATATGGCATATCTCCCATTTTGTGACATCTGAAAGCATTTTTGGGACTCCCCCCATTCTTTTTGTGGTTGTAGACACATACATCATCCCCTCTCTATCGTTCTCACTTGATTTTATCTGTTTGTTCACCACTACAACCTACATGCAATGAAAAATGCACGCTTGTATAAAGCGTGCACCTTTCACAGGATCAAAAGGATATGGTTGAACAAACAATCCGATATCCAAGGTTAAGAACACAAAGATAATAAATCGCTTGAGTGTCATGTTCAATTTTCAGGACGTCATTACCCGGCATTATCCATAACAGGATTTAAATTGTTATCAGGACACTGAACAATCCACTTTGCGTCCGGCGAGCATCCTGCCTCTAGTGATTCATAGGGAGGAAACAACTATCACATTTTCCAGCGTCCCACTGCAGCAGCAGAACACCGGCGCACTTCATGTACTTGCATGATTGGTTGAATAAATTGCTTCCATCCTGGCTGCTGTTGACACTCATGTGGACGAGTGCTATCAGTTTTAATTGTCCTTCTTCCCTCACTCAGCCCGTGTCTGCAACTCCTTCCTGCCTTTCTTGAAAACAAGACCCAGTTTGATGTAAGATTTGGCCGACTGTGAACAAGAACTCTAATGTAAACATTTTACATCTACCAGGAGTTCATGGGGTCTGCAGACTAAATCACCAATTACCTAATTTCTCTGACCAAACAAATGACTGCAATTTAAGTAGTAATGCACGTAACTAGCATCCTCAATAAATTACTTTCATCCATTTTTATTACAGCACGTGCACTTTATAAAAGCACACACTATTCAGCCTACCCCGATATCTTACTAAACATCTTTACTGATTTGCTTATACTTATCCGTACACTACGCAAGTCATACATTCATATTTATCGTACACACACAATGTAATAGATCTTCGCATCTAAGAAAGTGTATTTCCCAAAATGTAAAATGTTGCTGATACGTTCCATAAACCTAATCTGTGCAGCATTATTTTACCTAAAACACATGATTTGCTAATACAAATTAGTTGTATATGAATGCAATGTTTAGGGGGCCGAGTTGAAACAGCTGATGTTAGGTTTAGGCTCAGATGATAACATGTTATTAAACTACAGTATTTACTGTACCAGAAGGCTATGAACAAACTTAGATTTTTCTTTAAATATGTCTATTATTTTGACCATATCCATTTTAAGATACATTTACATGTACATACGTACTTCTGTCTTACCGATGACTAAATAGCTTGTTTTAATGATGAAAATTAGCATTTTGTGTTGTGTGTTTGTCAGATAATCATAATTTGAAAACTGTCCGTTTCTTTCTGCTGTTAACGAAATAACTGTTTTAAACAAACCTAACTTTAATGTTTTGTACTATCAGCTCTGTATTAAAATAACTGTCAATCCATTTGAGAGTGACGGCAGCTTGGTAATGCCGTGACCCTTTTGTTTATGTTTGGGTAAAGACTGTTCCTCTAATACATATTTGGCACAAATTCATGTATGAATGCACCATTAACAAAGCATAATAGGAGCATTGATTAAATGTGAGTTAGAACCTGTAGCCTACCTTTTTGTTAGAGCCCCTTGACTTATTAATATGCAATCCATCCAGCATTTTCAAAAAATCAGAGAAAATTAGCGTGCAGAGCACCACAATACTGAGGCATTAATCACAAGGGGCAGCACTTTATTCCACACGACCACAGAATTGTTGCAACAGCTGCTAAGCATTCTGGTAAGGCGAATTATCTATGGCTGTGTAGCAGTAACGATGAGACGGAGTCATTACCATATCGACAGGCTCCCAGATGGATTATCCGTATTGATTACTTCATGGCCTGTTGATAAGTATTTGTTTGAACACGAATGGGGGAAGAGAATTGTGCTTGATGGTCATTCTCTGCAGCATGCATGGTGGGAACAATCTACCAGAAATATTTCTAACCATCTCTTTTCTCACCACAAACTGGTATCATGTTGGAGGTTATTTTCAGCTGTTTCATATCTGTGACACCAAAGTTGCCAGATCTAAAGAGATGGGAGGTAAATAGTCCAGGTGATGAGCAACAGCAAAGAGCAAGTTCACATGTGTAAGATTTCACGGCTAATCACTGGCCTCTATGATTCATGGCGCCCCCTCGCTCCACTTGCACGTATATCATATGATGCTTTTTTCCCTCCTGCATCCCCAGGCCTCCCATCCTGCTACCTCGCCAAGGTCAGCTGAAGGAAATGATACCGCTACACCACAAGATTTATGAGAGACTCACTCCTGTTTTTATCCCTGTTTACAGAATATATTGACTCCCAACAAGGAGCTGCTTCTGTCCCTGGTGGTTTACAAAGCAGGAGCCCATCTATTGGGTGTCTCAGGGAGCAAGAGCCCAGCAGCTTGTCTCCAGTGACAGGTGCTAATTGAGAACCAAACACGGGTTGCATCCAGTTTAAACCTCAAAGCCTCTCTTTGGCCTTCTGTTAACACACAGATACGGATAACCTTGGACGCTGACGCAAAGACACAAATCATAAAGGTGACATGTCATAATACGAAATACAATACAAAAATGTGACAATATGCATCGTGGAGCTAAACAAACAAACCAAATCTGACCAGTTATGAATCTGAATAGGTGCTTATTTGTGTTTGCATCCATTAAATGCCAGAGGGTGTAAATAAATGTTATCCATTGACATGTTGAACTGTCAGAGGCCTTCACTGCTGCCAGAATATGTTAAGAGATGTCCTTGTACTACTACAGACATTTCAAATTAGTTTGAAGATATGTTAGTTCCAGCAATCCTATTGTTGGACAGATCATTGAAATTGGAAGATGCTGAAAATTCCTGGATTATGTTCAGTGACATTGTTTTCGAACCTCCAATATAGCCTACCAACATTGTCTTTATTTATCAACTAGTAAAATAGCAACATTAGCAAACTTTAAAGGTACTTTGTCGACTTTTTGACCACTAGTAGCGCTACAGAGCTTATTTTAAAAGTGGTCCCGGTTTTGTTTGTACGCAAATGCATTCACTAGCCTCATGAGACCGTCCTGATCTCGCGAGCTCCAGTTTTCCACTCACAGATCAGTCTGGCATCTTGAGACAGAGAAAATTTGGAGCCGTTCGCCAAACGACCGACCAATCAGCGTTGGTTTTGAGGCGGGTTTAGGTGTGACGCAACAAGAAGCGACTGTTCAGTCTAAACAACATGGCGGCTTCCACGGATGAGATGAGCGTAGCTATCACGCAAGTTTTATGCGAATTAGAAAGTATTCCTTCATTGAAAGAAGAGCAAAAAACGGCACTGGAGGCTTTTCTCGGAGGAAAAGATGTTTTTGCTCTTCTCCCGACTGGTTTCGGCAAGAGTTTGATATATCGTTGATCTGATTGGTTGATTTGGCCTGTCTATCACCAACATAGGTGGTGATAGACAGATGGTTTATCCAATCAGCTAACCAGTATTTTTGCCCCTTCCCAAAAGTTCTCCAACGGAAAGTTCCCAGATGGATATGCCGAGCAAATGCGAAGCAATCCATCTGGCGGAGTCAGGTTATGCATTCACATCCTGCTGTTGGTTTGATACTATTCAACTGATGCACAGTCGGTGGCGCTAAACATAGCAATACACCTACACCAGCAGGGAAGACGTGGACTACAAGCTTGTAAACATCAATGTAAAAAGTAGGATTTATAATATGGTTTTTTAATTCTGCTTTGCAAATGTTATATGGGGAAGGAAATGCATTCATCACAATGTGTTTTGGTGAGAAACACTACATGTAAACTATTGTTTGGGAAAAAACTCCATGGGGCACCTTTCATTTTAACCTGTGACAGGATGCAATCTCCGGACACACCCGTCCACTATCCCGTCCACTATCCTGACCTCCACACACACTGTAGCCTCATTACATACTGTAAAGTGCAATCTCCAATCTGCATACAGTACTGTAGGCAATAAATATTGGCATTGGATACAAGTTGTGTGCTGCAGAATCGCCAAATATGAAGCACAGGCACACAGGTGTTTTCACTTATTCTGGCTAATTAGATACATCCACCCAGTCTTAAGAAGCAAAATAAGCGAGAACACCTGTGTGGGTGGACCATATGTGTGCAGGACAGTTTTTGCATGTTTTACACCTGAGGGGGAATAGATAAGAAATGATGTACAGTAACAGCAATCTGGACTGTATTGTACCGTTAGCCTTGTATCTTATCTTGAACCAAACCATGAGCAGGTTGTAGTGTGAGACCCTAACTTATCATGCAGGAACAAAGTGTAAAATTATTTATCATTTATTTATCCCAATCTGACAATTTATCTGTGAGTAAAAGGAGATCTTCAGTTGTCAGATTAATTGGAAATGAGGATCGAGGGGGGGGGGCTGGCCTTCACATGTCCTTGGCGTCCGTAATGAAGGGATAGTGGATGGGTGTGAGTGTGACGCCCCTCGTCGGTGACAAGGTGCTGCCCTGCCCCTTGCTCAGAGAGGACCGGGGCTTTAAATTGCTTCCATCTCTGAGACTCTGATTAATGAGAATAGTTCTAATCGCAGTTCCTGAGGCCAACAGCATTAGTCTTAATCTTCCAGGCCCTATCCAGCAGCAACACTGACATTTAATGTACTGCTAGTGCAACGGTAATGAGAATTCATTCCCCAACAACGGAGCAAACTCTTCTAGCTCCCACACAGGTCCTGAATTTGGGAAGGTTATTGGCCCTGAGTTTCAGGGGTTATTAGTTCTCTTCAGGCCATGAGGTACCTAAAATATCTTGTGTTTTACAGTCCACTTTGAGGCAGGACAAATTAAACTGTGCTTGAGCACACAGCTGATTTAAAGCTCCTTTACACACCCTACATGCAGTCTGGAATAGTGCTGAAACGAAAAGTCATTTGACAGAAAAATCGAGAACAATTGTGATAATCTATTAATTCTTTAGGTCACATAAATGCCAAACATTTGCTGGTTCTGACTTCTCAAATGCGAAGATGTTTTTGTTCTGTTTCTTATTGTTGTAAATGGAATGTCTTTTGCTTTTGGAATGTTTGTCGATGAAAACAACCAACCTGATCAGCTCTGGGAACTTGCATTGGCCATTTTTCATTATTTTGAGAAAATGAGACATAAAACACTTCTCAGTTTCATTTGTCAAAAACTAATAAAAAAAGGATTGATTAATCCAAAAGTAATTGACAGGTAATCCAAGTTGCAGCCCTGTAGTCTGTATATGTACTTGTGTTCAGCTGTGTGTGTGTGTGTGTGTGTGTGTGTGTGTGTGTGTGTGTGTGTGTGTGTGTGTGTGTGTGTGTGTGCGTAAACAGGTTTACATGAAAGTGTGTGCTTGCACTTAATATGTATGAATTTGACTATATTGAAAAACAGGCAATCATAAAACAGTTCTGTAAAATCAGGCAACCTCTATCAACTGAATGAAAGCCATTCCTGCTGTCAGCCGCACTTGTACCGATGCAAACAGTCCTCCTGTGCTCAGTTAGCAGTAAGTAAATTGCTCTGGGATTTGTATTGCCGGAATGCTTTAGCAGGTAATTCCTCTCTGTCTTTCATTTTGTTTGTCTGTGTTAAGTTCCCACTCTGGCCCCATCCATTCTCACATCCAGTTCCCGGCTTTGTCCATCCATCAATGGGCGCACTTTGTCAGTGCTGACTTCATCCTGGCTGCTGCAATCACATCCGAGCAGGGCCCGACTGCCACCGGGGAGCTTTTTCACCTCCCATCTGCATCTCCCCGATCTGCTGACGGGGCCCCTGACGTGCAGTGTTTTCTATTGCACAAGCAAGCAAAAAAACACTAATGCTGCACCTCATTTCTCTGGACCATGCATGGCAAATAGAGAGAGAGGGAGGGAGGAAGAGAGAGAGGGAATGAGGTGAGATTGAGAGAGGCAGGGAGGTAAAGAGGGGGAATGTTTTCAAGAGGGATCGGCTCTTGGGTCACGCTACAACTCAATTTGCCTTTTCTTCTCAAATACATCAATTGACATCACGAGTAGACAATGTATCACTAATTAAGGCTTAATAAGCAGCAAGTCAACTGTACTTTAAAGAGGGAGAGAGGAGGAGGAGGAGAGGGAGGGGGTCAGCTATTCCACATGAAGGTTTTCAGTGGACTTTCTGGGCATCTAAAGCTATATGGAACAAAGCATTGCCATTGAATAGCATGTTATCAAATCTAAATCTAGTATTGATACATATCTGAATCCTTTCATTAACGCTTACAGTATGAATATTTGTTTATTTCTTTTCAACACTTGTAAGTAGAGCTGTAACCTACAATTTCATTTCATTATCAATTAATTAGTTATTTTTTAGGGAGTTTTGGCATTCATATGCTGTTACAGACAGACTGGAAACGGGAAGAGAGGTATGACATGAAACAAAGGCATCCTGATGGGATCAAACTGGGGACGTTGAGGTTATGAAGTGTGTGTCTTGAGCCAGACTCAACTTCATCAGTCCTTTGCAGGGCTTGACATTAACACCCGCCCACCCACCAAATGCGGGTAGAATTTTGGAGTGGTGTGTACACAGTCACTCTTACTAGCCACTTTGGCGGGTGATACACACACACACACACACACACACACATACATACATACATACATACATACAGGAACACAGCTGTGATCCAGTGTGCAGCCCACGGCCAGAGCCCCCCTTCCCCCCAAAAGTCAAAGTTTTGCCAGACAGATTTCATAGTTGCTACTTAAATAACTACCTTAATGTTTTGTTCTTTGATCTTGGCTGATAGAAACAAGAGAGGCAAAACATGTGATTGGTAAGATTCAGCTCATTTCACCAACTTGAAACTGGATCCATTGTCGAACCAGTTAACAGAGCTTGTTTATGAAAACGTTTAAATGGTATTCAAGAGAACATATAAGGAATGGTGGAAACATTCATTATGATATAATTAGCTTGGACGGACAAAGAGAAATTCACCACAACAGAATAAGGTTGACCTAATCCATTATGCGAGTTTCCACAGTTCAGCAACTTCAAAGAAACAATGATGACACCAACAAAGATCTTTCCAGGAGAATTTCACACAACTCCATGATTCAGACTCATTTACATCAGGGAGCACTAATTAGACTGCAATGGAGGGTTATTAATAGGCTGGACTTTCCAGAATGATCTTGTTATAAATGGGCCCTGTCAAGACTTTCCTCAACCTCCAAATGAGTATTCTCACTTCACTGCCCCCATCCCAAGAATCAGCACCAGGGCTGAATAACAAATGATTGCTGTTAACTGTATTGTTAGTAATGATGACCGAGAACAAACAAAAATTTGCCTTTTAAAAGACAGACACCAAGCTGAGTTGTGGTAAATGACATCTGAGGGCATGAAGAGAAAAGGACGTGGCTGCTATTTGGAAAAAAGAAAGAAAGCGAGGAACGATTAATACAAAGTCTGATCTAGGGAGTGAAAATTTGGCTGCCTGGTGCTTCCCAGGGTTGTAATGTTATTCGCAGATTACAGCTTACTCCACACACACAAAAAAATCCTGCACCAAACACTCAGCTGAGTGGGCTTAAACAACAAAGCGGCTCCTGCTCAAGTCGTTTACCCCGACACAAAGGCAATTCCTCATATTAATTAAGCGCTGTCACAGACGTGCTCGCTCCCTCTCGCCAAGCACATGTCCGCAGCTCTGATATGTGGGCTAAGTGTTTTCCCTGATGCCTCACTCTCAGCCTGCTTTTCACATAAAGCCTCTAGTGGGAGCCGCTGTTTACAGAGTCAGTTCCACTTACGCAAATCCCCCTGCCGTGTAAACAATATCCACGGCGACTAAACAGAAACCGGCGCTGTGTGTTTACGGCATGAAAAATGTTTATCCAATTAAGTGACATTTCAATAACATAATCCTAAAACCATGAAGGCTTTTAACAAGATTACATGACCTACAGAGAGTCAAGAGAGTCCCCCGTTCTGTGAGATGCGGCTCAATAACATTAAAAGCAGAAGCAAAAATCCGGCCATAATTACTTGGAATACAACCTTACCGGTGGCTGTTGCCAGTGGACACTGCGTGTCTGTAACTATGAAATATGATATTATAAAGCCCATCTTTGAAGAAAAATTTGCTCATTTTGAGGCAGGAGGATTATTGTGTAAAATAAATTAATTTGATTGCTCAAAATGTTAAAACAAGAGTCCAAAACATGACTAGAAACATTTGATTCTCTTTATGTTGAAATCAATAGAAACGTCACCCGTTTTACAATAACTCCAAGGTGCACAACATAAGCTAATGCATCAAAATAATGGGGCACATAAAACAGAGGCCCCACGTTACGTGCAGAAAACAAATATGGAGAAGAAGGTATCAAAATAATGAAAGATTGTTTTGTATTGTGGCATGAAATGGGAGGGTGTGAGAGAGGCAGCGGCGGGGAGAGGTGATGGTGACGGATGGACAGAACTGACAGTGCGGTATTCATCCTGCACGCTAGAGCGCACGTCCTGCTAGTGGCGGGCGACAGAGCAATAAATCACAGGCCCTCCATCCTGTATCTACAGCTTATTACATCCACCATGACAAATAAATAATAATCCCTGTCAGCATAGCCCTTTGCTCAAGGATTGAGTCTGAAAGCGTTTGCTCATCACTCCTATTCCTGAGTGAAAACACCTGAGCAGGGGAATTGAAAGCCATGGTTTACTGGCCCTCTGGAACTCTGAAAGACAGTGGGAAAAACACACCGCTGCCAAAGATCTGAAAAATATGAGAGGGTGCGCTGGTGTACAATAGAAACACAATGTTATGCTGCTCAACAATCACCATGGTTACAAACATTATGATATTCTCAGTATTAGATGGATTTATAAGGGCTCCATCGCAAATTTCCAATTTCCAAAATGTATTTGATCCTTTGATTAAGTTCAAGTATTAATACCACAATGTGCAAACACTCTAAAGATACTGGGCACCTGGGTTGCTCACCTAGTAGAGCGCAAGCCCATATACAAAGGCTCAGTCCTCAACACGGCGGCTGCGGATTCGATTCCAACCTGTGGCCCTTTGCTGCATATCATTCACCCTCTCTCTCCCCTATCGTGTCTAAGCTGTCCTGTCACAAATAAAGGCCTAACATGCCAAAAAAAAAAGAATCTTAAAAAAAAGAAAAAATACTGCACATACTAAAAATGTTTAGTAAGCAAAAGTATAGAAGCATTATCAGCTCAATTATGAAAGTTAATGTAATTATGGGCTTTTGCCGGGAGGGGGGCTTAATGAGAAAGGCTAAAACGGAGCATTTCAGACAGAGGGTGAACACAGGTATATTCAGACAGACTGTATGAGAAAAATAATGTGTTTTTTTTTTTTGTGTTGTTCATTAAAGGATGTAAACATGCTCTAGTAGAAACCCAAAATACAAGTATGAACCTGAAAACAAGCATGATATTGTCTCCTTTAAGTTAAAGGGATTTAGCATTCCCCCCTTGACAAATTGCTGCAAACCAAGTGACACACAGTGAACCAAGAGCTTTTAGTTGCCCATTTTACTTATTATTCCTACTGTGGTGGAGTAGAAGTATAAAGTGGCATAAAATGCAAATCCCTATGATCCTGCAAAGTAAAATATTAAATAGATTATGGCTGAAGGTAAAACTGTATCTGAGTATACTGTAAGTACTATGTATTTACATGTGAATTTCATAAATGATAACTGACTGCATTACATGTAAATAAGATAAGCCTTTATTGTCTCCTATAGGAGAAATTCATCTTGGGAAACAAAATGGCGACACATCGCGCATAAACACACAATAAACATATAGTTAACCTACATAGAAACATAATCATACATTATCTCATTCAATGAACATCTAATAAACCTCACACAATACCCCCCTACCTTTCCTCACAATCACAGAACAGAAGAGAACCCACAACACACCCTCCCCCTCGTATTGCACTTAATTTTGATAATAATTGCACATTTCCCGTTAACTCATGCTGTTGTCAATAACTTCTGTATTGCACAATGCCCAATTGCATAATACCATATCAAATATAACATAGCATATATATATATATATATATATATATATATATATATATATATATATATAACAATATTATTTAGTAGTATTAGTCACACATACATCACTGCAGCCAATACACACAGACACATCCAATCTCTTATTATTCATTAATTTGATTGAAAGCAGCTCAAATGAGAATTTATACCTGTTAAGCTTGCAGTTTGGTAACCTGTACCTTCTGCCTGAAGGCATCAGCTCATACTCACTATACAGGATGTGATTTCGGTCGTGGGTGATTTTGAGACCCTGTTTCCTCACCACCTCCTCGAAGAGCTCCTGAAGAGGAGTTGGTGGCATTTGGTCAATTATTTTTCCAGCCCTTTTTATCAAGTTTTGCAGGTTACCGAACCAAGCCATAATGCAATAACGAACAACAGATTCAATGGCTGCCTTGTAAAACAGTTCATGATATCTTTGTCCACTCCATGAACTCTAAGTCGTCTTAAAAAACGCTGACTTATCTTTGAGCAAACATACTCCACTTGATGGGACCACTGCAACTGACAGTCTAATTGTATGCCTAAATACTTATATGTTGTTACTTGCTCAACAAGTACACCTTCAATTTGGAGTGTGCATTGATCTCCTATAGACCTGGGGTCAAAAATCATTTCTTAGGTTTTATTTACATTAAGTGGCAGGTTATGCCTGTTGCACCACTTCACTACCTCCTCTATCTCCTGTTTATAGATAGCAATGTCTGAATCTTTTGTAAGTAGACTAAGTATGGCCGTATCATCTGAAAATGTAATAATGTGGTTATTTCTATAGAGGTTTCTGCAATCATTTGTGTAGGAGGAGAGCTTACACAGCCTTGAGGGGCACCTGTACTTATGTTCAGAGTATCATAAAGAGTAGTGTTGACTCTTACCTGCTGCTACCTGTCTGTCAGAAAAGAACCATACCATCTAATAATGAAGGGGGTTCACCTCCATCTCTTGTAATAGTAACAGTGTCTGAGGCAGAATACAATTGAATGCAGAGCTGAAGTCCATAAATAATAATCGAACATAAGCTGATGGATTTTCAAGGTGCTTTTAGATAGTGTAGAGTTGTGATTAAGGCATCGTCAGTACCCCTGCCATTATTATAGGCAAATTGGTAAGGGTCCAAGAGATGCTGTACCTCGCTCCTTAAATTACCAACCATTATACATTCTAATGATTTCATCACTATTTATGTCAGCGCTACTGGTCAATCATTATTATGCTGTGGGCAGGGTTTTTTAGGCACAGGAATGAAAACAGATGTCTTCCAAATAGTAGGGATGTTATATGTATCGACAGAGGGTTGGAATAGAGGACTCCAAGCCAGAGTCAGCTCATCCAAAAATGTTTTCAGAATTAAAAGGTGAAATACCATCAGGCCCACTGGCCTTATTTCTGTTCAGCTTTTTAAAAACTGTGGTGACAGCATTAGGGTTAATTATTATTCTGTCCTGTACTGGGTCACATGGTAATGACATAGACATCAACGTATGAACATATTTGACAGTGAGGTTTGGGCTAAATCAAATATAATTTTCTATTTGGATAGATCCAGCAGTTATCTAATTGTTTAATCAATGAATGAGCAGAGCTGCTGGCTGTATTGTTTGGATCAATACAAATTGATTTACATGTGTCTGCAGAGAAACACATCCTCCTCGCTGCTCGTCTCCCTCTGCACCTCCCATCACATTATTTAGAGGACATGTGGTGTAAAACTCATTTCAGGCCTTTGTCCGTCATGCCCTCGTGTTTCTGTAAATTGTATAAGACCATTTAATCTTCCTTAGATGAGGAACCATTTACTTTGCACCGTCCTTCAATAAAAATTAAAAGCTCCCATAAAAACAGGAATGGGAGTGGAACGCCCTCAACTAAATCAACGAGCGCTGCTCTTTCAAAAGCTGAGCATGAACACTTCATGGGCATGTTTTATTTTGACATTTGTAGATGATTTGAAGTGTTAAAAAGAAAATAAAATGCGGATGAGAGTCCGCCATCATAAAGGTTAGTGAACTGTAAATGGAGCTCTCCATCTTCCCTCATAATAGGTGTAAAACTGTAAACATGCTAAAGGACGTGAGAGTTTGTCCTGCAGCTCCTTTGAGAATGTATAAACATTAATCATAGAATCACTCGGGCATGGTTACTCATGACTACTTGATCACATCCATCTCTGAGAGGAAATAAGGAGCTCATCATTGCTGTCTCATAACATGGACCATCACCATAAAATGCAGCTTCCATACACACAGGACTAATTTTAATCTCAAGAAAGTGACTTTATCACCAGAATATTTATAAGCCTAAATATGCTGCCTACAGTATAGGACAGGTAAAATAAACTCAATATATGCAATCCCTCCTTTATAGTTCTCCATTATCTAAATTAGTGCTAAAATGATTAGCTTATTAATCGATAGAATCAACAGAAAATGTATTATGTCATGTTTTAGCTGCTAGACATAGTGGTGACTTTAGCTAAATGCTAACGTCAGCATGCTATGTCATTAGTTTTGCAGGTTTGGTCATAAGCAAAAGTATTGGATACATTTAAATATTGACCTTGTGGCCATAGATGAAAAGTTATGGGATAGGGAAAGCTATTACAATTCATCCTAGGGGGGACATGAATGTTTTGACCAAATTTCACTGCAATTTTAATAGTTGTTAAAATATTTAAGTCAGTGGCCTTGCTATCCATAGAGCCACTTGGCTAAAAATGTCAAAACATAAGCCGTTTCTGTGAGGATTTGCTGCTTTTCAGTGTTTCACATCACTACAAATTGAATATGTTTAGGCATGGATGTTAATCCTTGACCTTGGGAACACGTCTGTCATTATATCTGTGATTATACCAATATTCTTTACTTTTTAGGCACAATTACTAGCTTTTTCCAAAGCCTTTAACTGTACCCCCCTCAATTATTTTTTTCCTAAAGTATGCCAACCTTTCTAAATCTAATCTAATAAGAAAAAGTGGTGACAAAATCGACCTGTCAGGTTTTGTTTGTCTTTTTTATGATTGACATTTTTTCTTCTTTTTTTAACACAAAACATACAACTCACGACATGGACACATCACCTCCCCATCTGGACCCACTCTCCATCACTACCTCCCTATACAAAATGTAAGACAAGATGAAATAATAGCCAAAATATTCAATACAATAAAATAACAACAAAATAAACAACAAACTAAACTAAATGGAGGTTTTGTTTATTGTCAAAATGTACCAAGACCTGAGGTGAGCACACGTTGAAGACCTGACGGCCTCTGACTGCGTGACTTAAAACAGTAAGTACATCACCTAGAAAAAGACAGAGCCCAATTAACATGTTTTTGGGAAACACTAAATCTTTCCCAAGCAAACATTGTGCCTGAACTCATGGAAGGCCGAAATTCCACACGGAGAGTCGGTGCAGTGAACCACGTGTCAGGCCTTTAGCTTGTGCTTGACACGTATGAGTCAGTTGCTTTCAATCAGTTTCAATTCAGTTGTTCTTGTTGGATTTATTGAAATCTGAATCCCCTTAAATAATCTCATATGGTACATTCTGATTTAGCCATGTGGTGAATCCTAAAAATCATTGTGCACACAATCCCAGGAATCCCAATCATTTCCATGTTACATCTCATGAGATGGACAGAGCAGGACAGCACCTGGGTGGGAGAAGCCTGATAAGAACTGGTTTTCCACTGCTAGCCCTGTAACATTAAGGGGGTCGGGAGTTCACGGCCTACTCCTCAACTCTTCAGCCTGGGCTTTGAACTCCTGACCCACAGTGAGGGGGGAGGCCCTCCATGCACAGTAGCTGCATTTACAAATGCATGCTGACTCCATGCCAGCAAAGCAGAAACCAGAGGAGTCTGATAACATCTCGCTTTAGAAGGAGCTGCTCAGCCAGCCCTTTGTATTTATGGGCAAGTCTCATGGTTACCCCCGACCATAAATCATGTTAATTGGTTTACTGATAAAATGTCTGTCAGGCTCCATTCACATAGTGCTGTGGCACCCCGAGTTACTGTTTAATCTTTGTCCAGCAATAGTTCATCTGTTTAACTGACTGGAGGTGAGGAGGAGTGGAAAAGGGAGTTCTTCTCCATATCACAGCACCGCACAGTGTGATGCTAATTCCAGTCACTGCTTGGTTGACTTGAATGATAAATGACATGACTTTCACTGGAAAACAATCGCCAATAGTTGTTCACAAATCTGCAGATCACCTTTCCAGGTCATCAGATGTAATTTTTCCAATTATAATCTATTGCTTGAAACAAAAACAACCTCCTAATTGCTATTCGTCATGCATGTCTCATCCGTATACTGAGTGGTTGCTCTGTGATTTCTTCAAAGATGGCAATATCTCATTCTTCAGGCTAGTGGTGACAAATAAAGCTTGTCTGAAAAGATGCCTGGGATAAGACTTCTCAGCAAATTGTATTGTCTTTCTGGCAAGGACATTAAAGCCCACAGGACTAAACTGTCCCTTGTCAACAGCGAGACCACACACAGACGCTCATTTACCTGTCAGATTAACATTAGGAGGGACTCTGCTCCAGGCCATATGGCAGGAAACCAGGAACAGTACTTGGAGAAAGAACTATTTGTCTCTGAATATGTCAACGCTCGTTAATTCACAAAAATCAAGACACATTAGCAGACAGTACGAAGACAACTAGGTTTATCTCACAGAACAAGAAGACTATCTTGTTACAGTGAATGACAATTTAGTTAAACTTGTCTAATTAACTTTACTTTTTTTAATGGTAAAAAATAAAACCAGCTGTGCTGATAGTTCATAGTTGCAGATAATTATACATAAGTTACTTTCTAAGTAGACCAGGAGCTGATGCAATGCAATGCAATCTACTCTTATTTGGCTGGCGTTGATCTTTGCATGATTAATGGTTTGAAAGGATCCAGAAAAAAAGGTCAAATGCGGAGTTGGGGATGGAGCAGCTATGCGGGGTAATTAAGACAAACATGATTAATAACCCCAAGCTGCCACTGTGTTCTGTAAACAAGATGCAGCCAGATGGGATGCATATTTTGAATATTGTACATTAGCTTTCCAGAACATAAGGGCACACAGCTATTCAAATCACTTAAATAAGCCTAATATTAATGTTGCTAAAACACTGAACTATCTTGTGATGTACGCATGATGAAAGTGCATTAATGTGACAAATTTAATGCCTTATTGATGCTGCACAATCCATCTAGAAATAACATTCAATCAATGACTACAGTAATGGAATAGAAAAGTCATTGGACTTAATTGCTCCCAAGCTTTATTGTCCCCAGAATATGATGCCATAGATAACACGAGTACAGTATAACAGCTCCATCATGAAGACTTTCAAGACCAGCTGTGATTACGGTACTGACTGAGAGGGGAAAAGTCTCACACTCTTATTCAATCCATTATCCTGCCTACTCTCCTCGCTCTCTGCCCACCAGTGTGACTGACAGTATAGAGGGATCAGGTCCAGCTTCCAGGGAAAGCAGGGAGACAGGTGTCAAAATGGTCCAGCAAGCAAATCTAACCCTCGCTAATCAGCCCTGTTGTTCCTCTACAGTCCATGTCTAGTCCGCGTCTCTCAATCCGTATGAAAAACAATTACACTGGTTTGAAGTTGAGCGCGCACTAACTCACCTGTCTCTCCTGATAAGTGTAAAGATGGAGCAGAGGGAGGGAAGAGGAACAAGAGGAGGAGGGAAGGGATTTAGAGTATATCGCTTCTCAGGCACCCCAAAACAACGTGCCTACAAAGATATGTTGGATACTTGATTAAAACCTCAAGCGAAGACAACACCAAGAAAATATTGTAACCACAATGTTAGAAAACATGAGAATGAAAAACAAGTGTTTTGATTAAAGAGATTTGAGCTCATTTGCTCCATCAAGGAGGTTATGTTTCCAGTCCCATTTGTTTTCCTGTTAGTTAGTTAGCAGATTTCAATGAAATTTGGTGCAATCTTGGGCCATGAGCAACAATTAATTGATTACTTTTTTTATGCAGATCCAGAAAGGATTTCTTAACATTGTAAGCTACAAAAAAAAAAAAAAAAAATCACAAATTGAGCTTTCTTGAATTAAAACGTAATCTGGTACATGTATTATTTTCCAGTAAGCATTGATTAATTTGCAAGTCAAAAGATGTGTAAAAGTGGGGCCCCAGTGGTAGCTGCATGTCATCCTGAATGCTGTTGCAACAACTATAACCTAACATAAAAAACAGTATTTTCAAGCAAATTTAGCTCAGTTTGTCCACGTCTTTTGACCTTAATATTAATATAATCATACCAATGCATAATGAGTTGACTGTCTATCACAATGTGTATTTTGTTGCAGTCACAGATACAGATTAAAATGATCTATTATCTGTATTATTCTCCATTATTAAATGTATATAAACTTATTAGACTGTAGCTTTGGCAGGCGCTCTCTCAGAGCACTCTCAGACAACACCTTCATAAAGAATAATAATGAAAATACAAGGTAGATTAACTATCAATATCTGAGAGCTTGTTCCTTTACTTCAAAGGGGAATCATTCCAAGCAGGAGAGGGTGGATATGTGAGCTTCAAAGAAACTGGGATGGACAAGGCACCACACACATGAAATAATAGCTGACAAAGATCCTCAGCATTTGTGTCAGTGTAATGCTCAGTGGCACCAAAAGCAGCGCCACTACCAGACCCTCTGGTTTAATTCATGGTGATGGGCCTGGGACTCTCTGTGGGCCAAGGAGGCCCACTGATGCGGTCGGCAGTCGGCCCTAATGCACCGGCTTGATTGGAGATGAGCGAAGGGGAGCGATCGCAGCCAATGGGCACTTGCTGAAGTAAGACCACAGTGACAGTTAGCAGCTGTAAGAACTTTCATTCTCACTCAGCTGGAGTCAGCGCTAAGTAACAATGTTTGAGAGGTTTGACAGAGGGGTGTCGCAGTGCCATGATTAAATGGCAACTATGTGTAGACCTCTGCAAGAGGCTGCAGGTGGACGATAGAGTTTGACCGGTCAGGAGGATGGTGATGTCATTTATGGGACTCTTTGATCTGCCATTATGTGTTTGGTTTGGATCCAGCAAAGTCCATCACTGCTATTCAACTTGTCTGACTGATGCCTGATTTTGTGACATTGAAGAAAGAAGAAAAAATATCTCTCCTACTACTTAGGGAAATGTGCCGATAAAGTAAAGTAAAACATTTCGGGTGCCTTGCCCATTTCTTAATGTTTAATTACTACCTCCGCCACGAAGGGTTATGTTTTTGGTTAAGTTAGTCTGTTTATTTTTTGTTTGCTTGTTTGTCTGTCAGCGGAATTATGGAAAAACTACTGGCCCGATTTTCATGAAACTTGGTAGAAGGGTGTAGTATGGGCCAAGAAGGAACCCATTTAATTCTGAAGCGGATCCTCGGAAGAATTTGGAAAATTCACACTAATTTTTCAAAAAGAATAACTATGCATTAACATTGTGAGATAGGGCATGTCTTGGCCTTCTCGCTGATTTTGTCATGCTTAGAGTTAGGGGTGCAACTTACAATTATTTTCATAATCATCTTTTTTTTGATTAGTATATAAATTGTAAGAAAATCATTAAACATACCCATCATTAGTTCCCAGAGCCCAAAGTGATGTCTTTAAATTGATTGATTGTCCAACCAACAGTCCAAAACCCAAAGATATTCCAATCACAATGATATAAAACTAAGAAAAGAAACCCCACATTTGAGAAGCTAGAACCAGCAAATGTCTCACATTTTAGTTTGATAAAGGACCGAAAGGATAAAATTAAATTTTTTGCTAGCCCTATTCAGCACTACTTACAGTATACGGTTATAAAATTGTAACAAATTGCAGTTGACTACACACTGTGTGCTCTTCAGCCCCCCAGGAAAAATAGCAATAAAAAAAGCCACAACTCCCTGCGTGGGATGGCTTCACTTTCAGGGTCAGTAGACTTTCCAAAGTAACAAGCTGAGCATATGCCGCAGCGGTTCCCCTTATGTCCCAAGAAAGACCCAATTAATTCATCAATCTGTACACCTCTGTCACTGCCTAGTGCATTTTAGCCCCTTGCCGGCAGAGCTCCAGCCATTACCGGCCAGGTTGTTCAGCTCTCCCCCCAGCCTGCCTGCCAAACAGCCAGCCAGGGTGGCTGCTGGGTAATTACACATTGCCTTGACAACGCACATGATTGTTTTCCTAGCAGTATATTACTTCATTAGTACTTCCCAATATGCCGTATTTTTTAAATGTCACTTTTTTTCACCCAACTCAGTCCAATCTCGACTCGTCTGTATATCATAACAATCATTAATAACTGTCAGTCGCAGCATCAGTTCAGCACTCGGGCTGCCTCATTAGCATAGCCCAGCATTTGTTCTGCAAAGAGGCTGATTATTTTCTACAACAGGCCAGGCCAATTACTTTAGTGAAATGGTATCACATAAATCAAAACTTAACAAGGTGGCAAATTTGAAGTTATCAGATTCCAAGAGACACCGTGACTAATATGTCACTGTCACAAGTGCTCTCTGCAGGTATGCCTCCACCATACCAAATATATCATCCCACAGGATCTCAGAGGCTTTCTCAAGGAAATTACCATATTCAGAAAATTGGGAGCACAAGTGGTATGAAAATGTAAACGTTAAAAAGTTCAAGCAAGCTAGCTTTGGGCAGTGGAGAGTGTGAAGTGGATAGAAAGAGACTGGTCCCGCTGTAATGTCTTTTCAGGCCATCCTGCGCAATATAACATGTCGACTTTCTCTTGCAGCTCAGACCTCTCCTTTTACTCTTTACATGATGATGTTCATCCATCACATCATGACAGCTACATCAAACCAACAACAAACATGCAAAGCCAGCAATCTAAAATATGCTGACGCCACACGCGGACACATAAATACAGACCACTTTAGCTCTGCTCTGAGTGGCTTTTTTCTCTGTTTAAACTAGATTTTCCATCTACTGGGAATTCTCACAACCCAGAATGTGTGATAAAGTACACTTCTGTCCGTTAGCCACTGACATGAGAGTGATTGCAGAAGCTGTGTAAATGGGTTTCTGTTTGTTTGCCCTTGTTTCCTCTCCCTCCACTCACAGAAGCTGCAGTATGTGCTGCACAATGACCGGTTTTTACTTGCCGTTAGTTAGAGAGGGATTACCTCTCACTAAAACATTCACCTCATTTTGATGGTATTTGCTCCATTTGTTTTCCACTGTCTGCAGCACAGCCTCTGCTCATTTCTCATTTTTAAGTGAGGATTGAGCACAGATGGATGCAAACTCAAAGTTTCTGATCTTTAGCAGAAGTTATGGAGGGTTATCTTTGGCTGTATATCTCTGCTCTGGCAGCGCTCCCCTGGTGATGAAGGATTAACCACCGCAGCTGTCTCTTCCCCAGTATGATGCAGTGCACTGCTCCCCGACACGACAGCATCACTTAATCTTAATGTCCGCTTCTCCAGAGCGGCCGCACAGGACAAAGCCAATCAGCATCACATGCCATGGGGATGGACCTACAGCTTGGCCCTGGAGTTTCTCACCCTCGCAGGCCTATTCATCAACTTCAGCCACACCAATCCCAGAGTTCTCCTCTTGCAAACCACAGCTGAGCCGACCAGTGATGTATAGGATGATGAAGGAAGAGGGGGACTGGCGCGTGCAAGAGAACAGTTATCAGATTGCACATTATGCACTACTTTGTGTTCCTGAAGAAAAAAAATAGAGGGAAGAGAAGTAATGAATGCACTCAGCCTTACCTCAGCCCAGACCACCTATTTGCTGTGTTTAAAGAGATATCTGCTCAGTTCTGCTAGCATTAAGGATGGGGTAGATCTAGAATAATGATCACTGTTCATTTAGATAAATTGCATTCAGGGAATCCATTTGTAGCGATCTGAATTCAGCTCGAAGCACAGGAGGGGATACTTCATCTGCTCAGCATCCTCCCAGTAGCCATCACTGAGTGTACAGGATGTGCATGCATAGCTATACAGGGAAAGGTATCCCATAATCCCATACAGAGTGCAGTCTTCATTATATGAAAACATACACAAAGGCCAAATGCAAGACACATGTTAGTCATTGACTTGAAAGCAAGTATGGGCTCCTTTTCTGGTCCTATGATGTTAAACATGTAATATTTTTAAAACTGGAATATAAATCAATACACCAGCACATGGGAGGGGGGTGGAGGGTGCATGCAAAGTGAGGCAGATGTAAAACATTCAGGACAGCTAATTTAGAAGACGTATTCATACTATATCAAAGAACAAAGTAAGAACAGATACAGCTAAATCTTTAATGTCAGAGTAAGAGTAATGTAAGAGGTTTGATCAAGAGATAAAAGTGGTCTCTCCGGCGTATCGTGACCCAGCCTCATAATGTAAAATTATGCTAAACAATATCATGATGATAGCCTTCCCATAGCAATGTGAGTACTTCGCCAACACCAGCCATCAACCCCCGTTCTGAACCAGATAATAAAGAGATGACACTTTTATGATACCATAATTAACAGCGCTCTAGGATGAAATTAAATCAATATGCCCATCTAATATCATTTTCTCTAGTTATGCAAATCAAACATTCAAAGCCCTTGGAAAGTGATATGAATTGCTTTCACATTTCAGTTCACACATTATCATATCAGACCTTTTGGGTTTGATGACATGGAGGATGGGGGGAGACTTAACGATGTGAAGACTGAGCTGAAGAGAAGAGAGCAACTGACTGCTGATTAGCTCGCCGAGACAAAAGGATGATAATGCAAGTGCTTAAATTAAAACAATTCTACATATTTCTAAGATAAAATGGCAAATCCCACCGTAGTTTTGGATCGCTGCGGAAAAAGAAGCCTGCAGATAGATGAAGTTTAGAATTAAACACCTCTGCTGCAGAGTAACAAAACACCTACCATGCCATAATTAGATACATTATAACTTTTAATTCCCCAGAACACATGCTAGCACTCTTTAGCATCCCTGTATCTCTGCAGTGGGAGACGAGGTGAAAGTATACGGCCTTTCCCTTTATGGATATGAGACAAAAGGGAGGCTGTGATGGCTGGGCGCAGACAAGGCGAGCGGCAGTAGAGGGGGAGCCTAATGGCCGTGATTAATGACAATGGGCCAGAGGAGAGCTGGGACACAGGCGCAACATATATCATCCCTTCTCATCAGTCTATGCACCTCTGTGGCCTCTTCCCTGCAAACCAGCACACTACAGTAAGACAAAAAAAACAAAAAAAACCCACCTCATCTGCTCTCAGTCAGCATACCACCAAGAAGCTTCTCGTACGATTCTTTATGGGCCTCGTAGATGATAGCTGAGCAGGGAAATGACATGTAGAATAAGATATAATGAGTAAAGGGGAGATGGATGTGTGCGTGATCACTCATGTTTTTCATGAACTGAATACTTCCTGTGCTTAAGTCACATTTCCAAGGTCTAATCTTCCATATGGAGAGAGATGAGTTATTGGCCATTTATGAATAGAAGTGATGATGAATGATGCTGCATTTATCTGCATAAGTAACTCCAAGGGCTGGCACGGAGGTTCAGGCAGCTATAATAAACATAGTTTGCACTCAGGGGCAGCTCCTTATTTATGAGGCTCTGTGAATAGACATTATGTGGCCCTCATCATTTCCTCTCGTTCCCTTGAGAAGAGGACAAGAAATAGCTCATATAGATGAAATAGTTTAAGTTAGTCTGAGCAGGCTCACCACCATCGCTGTAATCAACTCTACGCAGGATTTAGTTATGACCAATTAATGGACTTTTCTTATGGGAATTGTAACACTCTCAGGGACTTGCGGTTTTAATTAGGAGGCACCTTGTTGGGTCCTTGTAAATGCGTTCAACTTACTGAAAACATGGCAGATAATCCCCAATTAACACTTTGGGCAGATTTAGTCATTATGAAACTGCTTTCTGCATAAAGGGATTCAACAAACTCATATGTAAAAGGTTTAAGCTTTATTCTCTGCTGGGAACACCATGTCCATATCCTGTACACCCCCGTACAGGGCCAAGACAAGTTCAGCTTTCTCCTGACCTCTACATCTCTTTTTTTTTTATAAAATCACATAACAAACTGAAAGCTGCTTTACGAGGCTGATTTATGACTAAATGATTCAGCTTTTACCTAAAATCTGTACGTCAACTTTATAACCTGCACACCTGAGCTGTGCTTTTATCACCTGCACATGACAAGCATGTTGTGATTCGCCTTACAGGTTTTCTTTGTTCTGAAAATGGCAAATAACGTCAGAAGAATTAATAGCCAGAGGATCAATACCAACACTGACTTAAGGGAAACTGTACATCTGTGAAAGTCCTGAAACTGCAATGTTCTGACACACGGCAGCAATACAAAAAGTACAAAAGTACAAATTTTACTGCAATTAATTCTGGAGATTTTGTAGTCTGGAACAACATTATTTAACATTATGCGTACGATTTTGAATTATTGCACTGAAGCACTCCCACGAGAAATTCCTTTTGCATCTACTTCTTTCCCATCCTCAGAAATAGTTTTTAATTCTCACACTGAATTCTTGATTAATTTTGGAAAATGAGCCGATAGGTAGTTAGTCATTACTCCGGTCATGAGTGTTTCAAGGCTGTCTGCTACTGGCAATAGTTAGAATTTCGTTTTCCCCCCTCTTTCAGTCTTCTGTTATTGCTTAGTAAATGCTGGATGCACAAACAAGGCATCATGTGAGAAAACAAGGCGTCTTTTGTCTTACCAACTGTTTTGGCTTATTTTCCATGGGTGCTGCGTATAATTAATATCTCAGCAGTGCCCGGGGTTGTCATTTTTCAAATGGTTTCCCTGGAAATGTTCTACACCTCTTAATGGCCCTGCTAATGCTGTAGCTGTCATGTCTTGGACAGCTGCACTTTTACAAGACAAACTCAGCTGTGCCACGGGCCTCTCTGTGGACTTACTCACTCAAAGGCTTAGAGGTTGGTGCTGCCAGCTGGTGATAGTACACATAACATTTGATTAATCTTTACCGTGTGCCCATGACTGGCGAGTCACCTTCCAATGGTGTCCCTGGTGTGCTGAATATTTTTGTTATTTTGTGATGGATGACAGATCGGCCAAATGGCCCTAAATACAAATGAAACCAGATGACCACTTACAGGTGTGTTAGGGCAGTGATCTAAGAAGATTTAGACAGGGCAGTTTACATATTTGAAATAAAATACAACTTACAGTATACTGAATTAGTTTGACAACCCAAATTGGGGTATTTATTTTCACATAGAAATATGTACACACAAAATCAAAAGCCCTTTCAAATGTCTGTCAACACAGACTGGGGGTCAGGACCCGGGTCGTGAAATGATGAACAAGACAGAAAAGAGGAAGAAAACACATTACTACTATACAAAATTAGTTTATTTTTCGCAAATCTTTGTTTTTTCTTGTGAAATACGAGTGTTACCTATTTAAGCCTCACAGACACATTAAATCTTTTCGAAGATTGGGGGAAATTAGAGGAATAGTTTGACATTTTGGGGAAATATGCTTATTTGCTTTCTTACTGAGAGTTTCACGTCTGTACAGTAAATATGAAGCTAGAGCCAGCAGGCTCTTAAACTCACTCATTAGCATATTATATCTTGTTTGTTTAATCTGAAATATTTGATCTGTAATTATCGGTTTGAATTCAAAATTCACAGTGCAAAACCTGATGTGCATTATACTCCAGCAAGGGCCAATCATAAAATGCACTGTCACGCTTCATTAACACAAATTGGAGGAATCTATTGTGTCGTGCTGAGTGGACACACATGACACCGAATCATCTGAGAAGCAATTTGTCAAAGTATTTTGGATTCCACACCAGAGATGTTTAAGTCATGGATGAAGGTGAGGCTGTTTGCTGCCCTTTCAAAAAGCAATTGCCAATCGTATCATTACTACAACAACCATTCTGAAGCCACCTGTTAGCTTGTCACTCAGTGAGGCAACAGAAGCAACACAAATGATCGTCACGAACATCATGAAAGTCACAGTTCTACCTGTTACAACGGGTTACAAGCCGGCACTGCTTGGGTATGAATATCCATTATTATAGCTCATAGCTCAAATACACATATTCAAACATGGTATTTTCAAAAATACACATTTGACTCAGCTCAATGGCCCTAAAAGTAAAATATAATGTGAAAGAACTGAGAATATTAGTTGAATTAAAATCCACTGTCATTGCTTTCTTTACTCAAACACCAATACGAAAACAGATCGAATAAATGTCAATGTTCACCAAAATACTAAAAATACAAATTTAAAAGGCAGTAAAAGTTGAGAAAACAATGATTCTTAAATTGATTCATGACTATAATATCCTTTGTGAACCCATTTGCTTTTTATCTGTCCTCTTTGAATTAGCATTAACTGATATATTTGGCATTTTCACATGCAACCCTAAAGAAAGATCAGCTAACATTCCTCCATCACAGAACACAAAAACAAAAGATCCACTGAACTCAAGATATGCTTGTCGTGATAAGTAAATCACCATGATGTGTGATATAATCACTGGGGAAGCACAAGTGCTGCTATTTTCTTCATTTCAAACACTATATCTCTATTCCTCTCTGAAAGCAGGTATTGTTGACTTTGAGATGGTTATCATAATGCATGAGAGTTCAACTCGAGTTCAGGACAAACACTTCATATGCTTGTTACTTCCTAATAAGATGACACGGCACAGATAAAGCCACTGTTTGGACATGTGGATCATGCATGCAGTGTGTGTATGAACAGTGGTGGGAGGATGCATATAAAGAATTCATTGTAACACCCAGGACTCTCTTGAGGTTAGGAGACTGCGTAAAAGTGTTTAACATAAAGCAACGAGTGGTCGGTCACAGGACATAAGATGCCAAAACACAACAACAAGTTTGCATAAAGGACAGGAAACTTGAAAACCTTGACAATGTTTAATCTAACGCTTGCAAACTGAAAGCCAGAGTTGTTTTACGTCTCTATCTCTGTTTAAAGCACAGCATGATGGTGGCCCTTCAACCCCCATTTTCCAGAAGCTTAGACCTGGTTGTTTGATGAGGGCTTATCCCTCAGCTGACATATTATCGCTGGACAGGCCTCTGACTGCGCCAAAAGAACAAGCTACGCAAGGATTAGCCTGCACACTCGTGCTAATGCAGTCAAACTGTCAGAGAGATCAAAGCCACTCACTCCAGATTAAGACCAATTAAAGTAGGTGGCCCTACACAAATTAATAGCTGGAGCACTCACCTGTTAAGAGGAGGAAAAACAGCGAAAGACTTTGTTCTCTCAGTTGAAGTGAGAAAATGCCAAGCTTTTTTGTTGTCAGTCAGTTATGTGTTATGGCAAGCAGTCAGCAAACAAATTCATTTGTTTCATGAGGTTATGTAAATCTACATGTGTTTATTACACTGCAGTTACACCCACATGAACTCCAACCACCAGAGGTGAGACGTTATGTCCAAATGCTAACATGACAGTTGTGATTGCTGCCTTTAATGGAGCAATTTAAAATAATTGGCACTTTGCTTGAAGGCCACCTTCTCATTATTATACTTTGATTTGGCTTTTACATGGCTGTACATTCTGTTGCAGAGTGCACATACCCTGTAGAGTTTGGAGTGGCTGCCAAATCCATTAAAATCTAGGGTTTTTTTTCCTCCTTCCTTCCTTTAAAGGGTTGGTTCACCCAAATCACAAAAAAATATACTTTGTCATTTACCTCTATTAGTATCTAGCCATGCAGATAGTTTTCTTTTTATGTGCCAAGGTTTTGAGATATCAGGTTTTCAGCCACCAGACCAGTACAATGGAAGTGAATGAAATGTGTTTGTGATGGAAAACTCAACAGCAATATCCCTTTCCAGAAACAATGTACTGGTGAATTGGATAATACACAGAAGTCACTGATTAAACTTTTTCTCAGAACTACTTTGTACATCATAAAAAGTCCCAATTAAAACTGTCCACAGTGAGATCTCCAGATTATCCAGAGTCAGGAACACTGTTTTCCATTACCCTAATCTTCCATTATATTGGGATAGCAACACAATGGTCAGTGGCAGATACAGCAAAACCAAAGGCTTGATACTACTTGGGCTAAAAAATACTTTTTTTTTTCTGTGATTTGAGGGAACTGATCTAAATGTTCTGCATTTCCTGCTAGCATTGGAATAGCTGTTGAAGTGCAGAAGGGGTTAATAGTCTCAGATATTACAGTGATGCGAACATCTCAGACTGAGGCATCTGAACCACAGCTGGTCAGATAGGCTTGCGGGTCATCTGAGGGCCAACGGAGGCTTCGCTGATCAAGGCCTCTGCTCTCGACAGGGGGATGAATGATGACTGCAGAGTAAATGCCAAAACTATAAATTTCATCCCACACTGACCCAAAGCTCCTCTAAAGTTTATTTACATTTTCACATAGCATCTACCCTCGAACGTCAATGTCAAAGGATCTCAAGGCAGGATGAATTAGTGATTGCAGTGTGTGCGCTCTAAAACACACATTGCTGGGAAAGTTCATTTCACTCCGACATATCCGTTGTGAGTGAGGAGCAGACTGAAAGGATCTTTCATTGACTTGTCTTTTCTTGTTACTCGCTCTGAATCTTGCTTTCGACTTGGTCCGGAGGAGTTGAGTTCAACCAGGAGCGGTGTCAAAACTGCTCTTCAAATACAGCTTTGTGCCGTCAATTACAAATGCTAACGGGTGAATTTTGCTTTTTTTTTTTTTTTTTTTAAATGTGAAAAAATCTGAAGCTGAACACATTTTTGTGTTTTTATGTGGAAAATAAATAAATAAGCTCAGCACCCTGTGGTTAAGTTTCCGAAGGGCTTTGCAGAGAGTTGTGTTTGATGTGGATGCCTAAAGTCAACTGTGTTTGGACAGTCATGGGGTGGAGCTGCCAGGCTTTTAACTGCTCCAGAGAACACAACCCACCACAGAGCAGCACATAGGAGTCCCTCTGTCCTGAGGCTGGACACAAACTATCAACTGAGAGAATGAGAGAGAGAACCACAGTGGGATTTACTCCTGCACAGGCCTGGAGGCTATCATAGCAGAGCAGCTAAAACCGCCCTAAAGACATTTCTAGCGTGCTTCTCCAAAAGTATTTCATAAGGCCTACACTGCAAAGCTGCCAGAGATGAATATTACATATTTTATGTAAAGCATTTAATTTCCCAACACTTGTCAACAGCAGGTGAAGTGATACAGCCAACACAATCAGATTTTGTGAAATATTTTTAACTCAGATTTGTCAAAGCAGGGAAATATACACAAAAATATATATTCAGTGGAAGTAAATAGAAGTCTTTGCTACTGTTTTTTTTGGTGGTGTGGAAGGCATGCAAAGCCTAATTTGAGAGAATGAACGCACTTAAGATATTACTGTAGGAAAGCAATCTGTCACAAGCAGGCTGTTTTGGCATGCTACATACCACTGCTGAGATCATAGAGTCAGATTCTGCTTGCAATTAGTGCTGAAGGACCTTGGATGCAGGCAGGCGGCCATTAATCCTGCTTCTGGCTCTGGACGCTTTGACAAGTCAAAATTCCCACTGTCCTCCGTGCCACAGCTCTGGAAAAAATGCACCACAGTGGCCAAACCGCACCAGTGGTGTAATTGATGCCATCATTAATGTAATTAGGTTCACTTAAGTCAGCAGTATGTTATAACTTACTTTGTACTGTAATGTATGGGAGAAGATACCACTGAAATGTACTTTATTAAGAGCTAGTATTGTAAGTTACTGGAGCTGAAGAATGAAATATGAGCTGTGACTTTAAACGGCAGAACCTTGGTTTATTTAGTTTTCAAAACATTTAGTTAAGTACAAGTACCAGTACCACAATGCAAAAATACTCCGTTGCACCCAGAGTTGTCCTTAAAGCAAGACTATGGAACTTTTGAAAAACCAAATAACACATTCTTCCACTAACAAATAAGAAGTTGAATTAATAAGCAATAAAACTCACCTTTGCTATGTTCATTACAATCAGGCCACAGCCTCACTTGGTCTGATATGACAGGTAGCTTATGGTGGCTAATGCTAGTTAGATTTTGCTATGTGGTTTGCTGACTGTACGACTCTTCTTCTCTACATGTGCTAATAGTATGCTAAGTTTTAGCATTTACCATTAATTTGCTGTTCAGCAAACTGTACATTGGCACGCTTTATGTAAAAGTATAAGTATTTTCAATAAAACATACTTAATAGAAGTAGTAGTTGATAGCATTGAAATTTTGCAACCGATTGCGATGGAGTAAATTTAATATTTTATAAAAGTACTGGTCATTATTATCCATCTGTTTATAACAATGCCTCATGTTATATAAACTGAACATATATACAAAGTAAAATGTGACTTCATATCTCTGTGCATATTATTATAATATTCTCTGTGAAATGTAGTGGTATAAGTATAAAGTAGTCTGACATGGAAATGCTCAAGTAGGGTACAAGTACTGTACCTCAAAATGGTACAGTACTTGGGTAAATTTACACTTTCCCCCACTGCAGCAGACTACATAATACAACTATCTGTCCTTCCAGTTGACATCCATATGTGCTGTAACAATAGACTCCCTTAAAAACTCTATTCACTCTTTGTTCTCATCACAAAACCGTCTTGTTTACCATACAAAGAGTGTGGTTTCATCTGAGTGAAAGCAACACAGACACGATGAAAAGAAAAGGGCTTCAAAGGAAGAGATTCATCATCATGTGTCGCCCCTCCTACCCACGCTACACCTACACATTGCTGTGATCAGGTCATTTAGCTGTTTAATGTGGTATGACATTTTATCCCCCACCTTAAGCATCTTAAAGCAGTGTGTTATGCACAAAGTACTTTCAGTGTCAGCAAATGGCTCAGAGTTTCTTTAACCCTCTGATAGGTTTAGTCGAAGAAAAAAGGGAGTAAATGTCCCAAACACAGGAAAATGTTGATTTTGCCAGAACATAAAGCTGTAGACGGTTTAAAATAAGAAGCTCTGTAGAGGATGAAGTTAACTTCACAACCCAGAAATACTGGGAGTTCACATTGACTAATCTGAAGTTCTAAAGGGGACAAAAGTTAATTTAAAAAAAAAAAGACAAATACTGAGAGTTCATATTGAGAAAAGAGAGCGGCTACTTGGCGAAAAACACAAATAAACCTGTAGAAAAACGCTGGCACGTCAGAATCCACTTGACATGCCATGAACTGTGGCACTAAACATTTTGTCACGCGTCCAAATATCTGCATAGAGGCTCATGTTATGCCCCAGCATCTGTGTCCGATCTGAATAACTAGCATGACTCCCGTGCAGATGGTCACAGGATGTGACCACCTCGTATCGCCTGTTCCCATCCATCTACCAGTAAATAGCTCCTTTGACATCCTGTGCCCGCTGTGCCTCACATGATTGCCGCCATTTTGGAAATAACACAAGGAAGAAGAGATGAGCAGAGCAGAAGCCTTTTTTTCTCCCAACGTTTGAAAACATCACACCACACGCACAGTACATCCCACAAGAACATTTGACCCGTTTGTGGCAGGCCGTGAGTCACAAGTTAGTCCTCTTGATATCACTCCTTTGAAATCTTAATGTCCAACTGCCCTTCTTCATGGCCCCTGCTCAACAACTAAATCAGATTTATAACTACTGTCAAAGGCAGGGATGACAGATAAATTAATCTTCCCTTCACAAGTTTACATCTTGGGCATCTGGACTGCTGATCTTGCCCTAACAAGCGCAAAGGTCTCTGTGAGCTGTCTTTTACTGTTGATGTGTTCATGGCTGGAGATAAATGGCTCTGTCATAGAAATCTATTTATACAGCAGTTATATGGCAGTGCCACTAGATCCAGGACATTGCACTTCCCTGAGACGAGCACCAGCATCTGTTAGAGGAAGCAGGCAAATTACACTCCTTTGGATATGGAGCACTGTTCAATGTAATGTGTGTCAGTTACTGTAAGGTTGAAAATACATGTTCAGCAGAAAATGCTATAAATATTTTCTTTTTTTAAACAAACAAAACTGACAAGAAAGTACTAAGAGGATGCACACTTCTCTATTGTTTTACCACTTTTTTTGATTCACTCATCCAATTATCTTATAAACCATTTTTGGTGAGGATTTGTTGAAATTTGTTGGAGGTATGGGGGGAAAAAAAGATGCAAAAGGGTGGATGTTTTACACCTATAGATTTATTATGAACTAATGCAGAACTTTCTGCACTTTAAGGATGAGTCTGGCATTATTCTTTAACATGTCACACCAACACTACCACTGCATTAGTGCATCTCTTAATACTTCCTACTCTGTCTGTGGCTCTCAGCCCTGAGCCCACTGATTCCTATTGAAGACAAATAATTTAAAACAGCTAACAAATATATAGTTTAATTTTTAGAATTGGATCTGCAATTTCTTTAAACAGCTGGGCAGAGCAATTTTTAGCAAATGTTGACCAAACAGGAATATATAGTGCAATTGTTGGGGACTATTTTCAGACGTGGATTAATACACATGGTGCCATAGTGAGTATTTACAGCAGCAGCATGGTGTTTGTGAAATTGACTCTGACTATAAACTACATTGCCCATGTTCTTGGTAATGAAGGAACATGTCACTCAGTACAAACATGTGGATCACTGATGTGTATTTAATAGTTTTTGGACGATAATGGCACAGAGAAATAAGCTAGATCAGGCTTTATACACACACACACACACACACACACACACACACACACACACAACTTGCAGTAATCAATTCATTGTTGGTTATTTTTTTAGAGGATTTGTCAACAATATGAAAAATATAGAATATCACAAGACTTAACTGTTAAAAAGTTTTTTAGAAGTTTGGTGTATCTAAGAGATGGCAATATCTACCAAGACAGTCACACAAATACACATCAAATACTCACATCCTCGGAGATGAACATGTTACTACTACTATCTCTACGTTTTGTAGAGAATGGCAGAGTAGAGTTATTACAACAACAGCTGAAAGACAGGACCACCAGGACTGCAGAACTCAAGCTTGTCATTGTCGGCCCACCCTCCTCAGTACCTACCACACCTCCTCACCCCATCACATGAATCACAGCCACCACCCTCAACTGCCTCTGCAACAAAAGATGCTTAAAAGGTCACACTCCTCTTCTTTGTGCCCACCACAGCGCGTGAACAGAGAGAACAGAACCACTCGAGACAAGGGCGACTTAAGAGCAGCTTATAACGAAAGGACGTCCATCATAAAAGGAAAACACATGCCATTTTTGAAGAACCATTATGGTGATGTTCAAGTAAAATTAGCTTTCCAGGTCTACAAATTACCCACTGAGGTACATCAAAATCAAATCAATTGACTTAGCTCATCAAACTGGGTAACGGTCTACAATGATGATAGTATGCCTGAGCTTTAAGCTGCCCCCCTCCCCTTTAATATTCATCGCCCCAAGAATCCTCTGTGGGGGTTTAAAACTTCAAACACTACCTCATGAAAAAGTCAGGAGGTGTCAGACGTGCGTTCCCCCTCCTCGCCCCCAACCCCGCTGGCTTGCCAACACCAAAGGCCAGAATTGATTTTATGTGAAGCAGGACCAGCTCCACCCCCGTCAGGGATCACCTGCCTCACCCCCGCCTGTGGCCCCAATGCACCAACAACAACTAGGAAAAGACAGCGAAATATTGACAAGGTATCTGTGCTTTTCAGAGTTAATTTAGCTAATTATGCATCACGTACAGCAACTGCACAGCGTGTTTTGTACGATATAATTTCCTTTCAACAACATCTGAAGGAAGTTAAATTGTCACAGATGCATTTTTTTGCTCTAATTCCACATGGATGATCCTTGTGTATGAGCTAATAAAGTGAGGTTTATGGAAGATTCAGGACAGATTATCCTAGGTAAGAGTGCTGTCCTGTGACTCAGCAGGCTTTAAAGTTAGTCCAGCTGTACATAAAAAAATGCATTATGAAAGGTCATACAAAAGCCAACTGAGATAAAAGTCTGAGGTAGCTTTCTTGTATGGTGATCCATTTACGATCCCCTTTAAATTAAACATTCCTTCCTGTTTGTCTGCATGTGCTCATTCTGCCAGGCAATGTAACACAGTGCAGGTCAATTTCTAATCTTCATCTCTGATCTTTGTGTTTTTGATTTTTGGAAATGGCCCTGAACTTCTCAGCATCAAAGTTTAGTCTCTCATCTATCTCCTTCCTGCCACCTCTATATGCTCCTGTGTCTAATAAAAGGAAACATCTCCCCAAAATATATTTATTTTTTTAAATTCAACAAAATCTATATATCACTCATGTTTCTTGCCCTGACTTCTTTTTAGTGATGTCACCAGGTTCCTAGATCTTAGCAATTACTTTGTTGAGTAATGTTATTATAACTGATGGCTGAAGTTGTAATAAACCGGAATTATCCTTTAAATTTAAAAGGTGTTTGCCAGGTAAAAGTGATGTCAGCACCAGTAATCCTCATCTACTGTATGTGTGACTCATACAGTAATTTACTATAAAGGATACCACCCAACCCATAATAACGCATTACAAAATCAAAGCTGAAAATAAAATCCTAATGACAAACTAATATTTAATGATGCACTTTAAGTGCTGGGACCACAGTTTATGCACCATAATAAAGCGCCTATAAAATTATAAAATTAAAATAAAATTATGTTTAATGCGGATGATTCCTAACATTAAGTGTTAATGCGTGTTAATGGGTTTGACAGACTTATTTTTCCTACTCCTGTAGACATGTGTTGTTTATGTCACTCAGAAACTGTGCAGTATTTGTCTGCATTAAATGACTTAATAGAACTGCCCATGAAGGAGTGGGACAGCATATGAAAAGACAAAAACAGGCTGGAAAACAAGCAGCCATTAATGTGTTTTGGAACAGAGGTTTTAGGAGCCTAGCGTCTATGTGTGAGACATGACTTCCTTATTTTTAACAGTGGGCACTTCAACCACTGGCTTGATGTCAACCTTGCATTCTAATGAACAGCCACAAAGCTGACAGGCTGTAAATCAGAGTGACTATAGAAGCCATTAGTCCAGGGATACACAATAAAAAGCGGTAATGGTCTCATAAAGCCTGCAACACCACAGCAGACATTCTGATTCTGTCTATTAAGGGCTGCACGGAGCCTCGGATGAGTGAAAATAAGGAAACCATTTTTCTTTGGTGCATTGTTGCCTGGGGTCTCATGCTTGTGATCAATGCACAGTAAGATGCACTGCGCTGAGAGCTATTTATTTACACTGTACTCCGACTGAGTGAATATTAGAGGAGAACATTGTGATTAAGAAGTGCTTATATTAATCTACATGTTACAGATGCCTCATTAATTTACTGTGAGCTGGTTATAAATGCCAGATGTGCTCAGAGTGTTGGTTATGGTATCAAGTTTACATTTGTTGTTATGGTGGGTGCAATCCGGTCCTCAAATCGTATTAAAGGGACAGGTTGGGACAGATAGAAGATAGATTTCTGGCTTCATCCCAGCACAATGGAGGTGAATAGAATATAATAGAATTTCTAGCGTTCACAGCATTAAAAAAAATAGCACAAGAGTCATGCTAGTCATGCTAGCAGCTCTGTAAGAATATACTTAGGTACACCAGTGCTTTAAATTACAGTAAATGCCAAGCATAAGCATGCTAACATGGTCACAATAATGATGCTGACATGCTGATATTAAGAAGGTATAATGTTTATCATGTACACCATCTTGGTTTAGCATGTTAACATGTATAATTGCTATGAAAGAAAATCTGACATAGTAAAATTTGACAAATATAATATTTAGGGCTACAGATCTTAAATATGCTGCACCTGAAGGCTAGAAGCTCATGATAGCTCTCTATGTTCAACCTAATAAATCTAATTAACCAGAAAGAATCATCTTTGAAACCATGCCAACTTGTTTTAGTTATTCAAAATCCACACGGCATATGTCTAAATAATTTCAGCTGAAATTACCCTAAATTTCTCTTCTCAAAAGATAAGAAAGTCTGCTGAGTGACATTTCAACAGGCTGTTTCTAACTTACAGCAAGAACTCGCCTGAAGACAATGACAAGCTCCTCTGTCTGATGTCACTTCCCATTTCCAGACCGACTGCTATCTGCTACTGGCTTCTGCCAATAATAGCTCATCAAAACAACACAACCCTCCTTGGCACCAAAATAAAGGCAACGGTCCACGTCGATGCCACTCAGTTGTCAATTAAGACCCCTCTTCACACTGACACTTGTGACTTAAAAGAAACAGTCGAGAATGTGATGAATTTGAGACGACAGATGAGAAGGCAGTACGCTGCGTTGCAGTACCATAATGCGCTTGAGATATGGATAACAACTGACACCACTGGCAGGTCTTATGAAGTTTGATTTCATTTGTCAGGTCTCTTCTACTTTGTCTTTTAGCTCGCGCGATCCTTCACTCTTCAATCACCGTGGTAATAGCTCATTCTGATAGCCTAAAGACACTCACACTTCCATTTAAAATGCAAAGCCACAAATATAGTAGGTGCTGCTGTGGGCTACACATCGAAATGGCATCACGTGTTGTATCTAATGCTATATTGTACCGTTATATGTATAACTGCATGTGGTGTATGTATAAAAAGAAGCCAAATGAACCCAATTCTGGATGTACTGGATCTCTGAAATTCACACTATTTCACTACATGGAAACGTAGGCAGACGAACACATATCACATAAACCACAAACGACAGAGAAATAACCATCAACCTCGGTATTTGATCACTAAGTAGACAAATGGAGCAGTAAGTGTCCAAGCCTGTCTTGGCGAATACCTTGCATGCTCATCTCCAGCCGACCACATGACGCTAATTCTTGACTGAAGCGCTCCTCCTGCGTATCCCTAATCCTGCCTGTGAAATGTGACAAGATCATTCTTTAGGCCTACTTTAGTCTGAATAATCTGCCCATCACAGACATTCATCCCGACCTGCACAGTGCTTCCAGTGTCATAACATGCTACCTGTACATTTTCACCCCGGCTTAGGCTCCATAAATTAAATCTGGAGAAGTAAATGTGAGGGATCAGCATCTAGGGCTGCATGTTGAGAATGTTGATTTTACACTGGCGGCCTCACAAACATGCAGTGTGTGGTGTCTTTTCATTTGAGATTCAATACTTAGCGAAATAAAGGGTTGCAACGATTAATCAAGGAAATTCATTAACAACCATTTTGATAACCGATAACTTATCAAGAAGAAAATCCTAAACATTCTCAATTTCCAGCTTCTCAAATTTAAGTATTTGCTGTTTTTTTCTGTTTTATATCCTTGAAAAGTGAATATTTGGGGATTTGGAACTGTTGGTCAGACAAAACAGGTAATTTTAATGAATGAAATTGGGCTTGAGGAAATAATTACACACATTTTTCACCAAGGATTGATAGATTGATGAAAAAAAAAAAAACAGATAAATCTATAATGAAAATAATCATCATATGAAGCCTCACTGGTATTCAAAATTTGCTAAATCAAGTCATAAAAAAATCAACATGATTGCACTCCCTTTCTTCCTAAACACACTACACAAGTAGATGCAGTATGGTAGGTCTTACAGGAGCTTCTTGAAGTTTCTACAAAGTTCTCAACCAGTAATATGGCAGCTGTCAGATTGAATTGAGCCATTGGTTCCAGTGCTAACAGGGAGTGTAGGTGAAGTTAACTCTTCTCTACAGCATGACTACAACCCGCCAGGATCCTCACCTACCTGATGGCAAGTGGACGACAGCATATAATCTCCATAGGCTTTACTTCCTACTCCTGACCAGCTTTAACTAATTGGGGAGACAACGTGAAAAAGACCCTTCACCGTCGCGATCTTGGCTGCACCTCAACTCTCTCCGTCATGCTGCGCTACCGCTGTCTGACTTCCGGCGAGATAGTGCAAGTTCTTCATGTCAGCTCTGAGTTGAGCTCTTGCAAATGAAGTCTACGCTACAGTATTTGACATAGATGGTGTGGGGGGGGAATGAGTATGACTTCTAAGTATCTGAAATGTCCTGTCTTACACATAATATTCATAATACTTCCTGACACTTTCTCCTATAACCTCTTATTCTATGCCAGCTTCTGTGGGGCCCTTTTTCCCCTCACTGGGTGCAGAAGAAAAGCAGTCTATTTTCTTGTCATATTCGGTTGAAAGGCGACTCTCAACTTGGAGTCTAATTTCCTGCACTTTAAAGACAGTCCACATGTAAGGTGCATTACCATACTATCAAGGTGATGGGAGCAATTTCAAACTGTCAGTCAGTCATGGAAATATCAGAGCGACTTAATGTCTACTGCAACCTGTCAAAGGCTCCTGTGAAGTGGTGGAGAGTGTAATCTGAGAGTCTTATTCACTCAACCCCATTTACTTGTCAGTGTAGCTCTCTGTTTTACTCTGAATGGTATTACATAATGAGATTGGATATTGTATAGCCATATTATCTACATATATACATAGCTGTTTCAATGAAGAGGTCAAACTGTGGCAGGTTTTAAAAAATATATGGGGAAAAAAGAAAATGTACAGCTGCTGCACTTCTATAAAGTGCAGTTATATTATAAATACCATAGTTTCAGACTAAGTATGAAACTGCATCTCATACTGTATGATCACACAGTTCTTGCTTCACAGACAGCAGTTAGTTAAGGCTGTTAATTTCCCGATAGACGCACCACTGTGGGTGACACACTGGGGCTGTACTTAACCATTATTAATGTGACAGGCCTCAGTGCAAAGCAAATCAATTAAACAGGAGCAATCACCATAGTCTGGATAACGGCCTTTTAAGACTGTTTCCATGTGACAAGGAGGTCCTCGATCCAGGCCTCTGCACCAGGACCTGACAGGTCAAGAAAGAGGCATGACACAATAGCACCTTCTAACTATCATCTCGCCTTTTTACCTGTCAGATCCAGTCGGCCTGTCTGGCTGCTGACGTGGCACACACTGCGCCGGCTGCCACAATGTCATGTCGGGGGAATTTTTTATTCCATTTGCTCGACATTATAATGCAGCATTTATCTAAGCTATATGTCAAGAAGTTTAGCACCTATGTTTTGGTCATTTTTCTAATAGTTTCAGTTACAGGTCCTTTGAGATGTTTTTGATGTGCATGTCTAAAAAGATCAGAATAATAAAAACTGGAGCAGTGACTTACCTCCATGCTGTCCACTGCTGCCTGGAACCTCCAAAGTGTCTGGAAAATAAATTAAAAAAAAAGCAGATTTCACAAAAATATCACTTTTACACGTCATCATTAGGTCAGTTATTATTTCATAGAACAAATACTGACAAAAGAGTTCAAAATTGGCTTCAAAATGGACTGAACTACAGTATCATATGCATGCATTTGTTTAATCAACTGTGTAGTAGCCATCCTACTTGCAAAGCTAAATTATACAATGCACATTATACATTTATACATTATACAACACTGTCGTAACAGCAGCTCCTGTCACTGTGACTCTAATTGCCATTATGTTAATTTTTAAATCAAATCCAATGATAAATTGTGAAGTTGTCTTCAACACACATTGAAGTTGTACCTTAAAACCACACTGCTGTACATAGAATAAAGACTAAAAGTTAAAGTGCTAGAGGCAAGTGGAGGATAATCTCACCCATCAGTTTAGCCTATTTAAATTGTATACGAACCTAAAAAAAACTCAAAGAAAACACTTAACAAAGCAAAACCATAACTTAGTCCTTTCAAAAACTAAATAAGCTTCTAAAAATGATTTATAGTTTTTGCCAACCTGTATGGTGTTCACTATTTGTCCAATGTTTTTGTTTATCATTTTGTATTTTCTTTGGCCAAGGACAAGGGTAAAGATAAGGACAGTCAATGGACCGCAGTATAACAAAAGCAGCCAATACAAAGAATAAAATAAAATAGAACGTTTAGATCTTTTTTAAGGATCATTACTGGAAATGTGTCTAATGAGCACATTTTCACATTTTTATGAATAGAAAATGTAATTTCTAGGGGCTGAAAAGGTTACATTGTGGATATTGGTAACAAAAGAGCCATATAGTGTGCTTAATAAAGAAACTTTGCATGTTGCAAAAAGTATTCAGTGAACCTGAACTCAGTTTACTCCACTTTTTAATTTGCAAAAGTTTGAGTTACAAAATGTGAGCTCTAAGATACTTTCAAAGAAAGAAAAAAACATAAATGAAACCTTTACTTAAAATATGAATCCTTAATCTTTAAATTAAAGCCTATGATAGAGGCTTAGTTTCTGTATAATCACCCAACCCTGCTTGTAAACGGTTGTGTTTGCACGGACTCTGGGTGATTCATAAACGTGTCTTTGTGTAAAATACTAGCAGGAGATTTCAAGCTTTACGTTTAAAAGTAATGAATTACAGCGATGAAAAAATGTGCAGCCATTTAAGGATAAAGCAGAGAATTTGGTGTCTGCCGCGGCGAGCCATCCATCACGTCCACAATAAAGGAGTTTTTGCCTGACGGTCCAAATTTATGGTCGCCCTTCTCTGCCCTAATAACTCAAAGCGCTGTGTCAGAGCCTGACAGCCGTTGCCGAAAACAGCACCCCTGTTATCAATCAAAAAACACTTGCATATGTTTAACTTTCGCCTGATCAGCAAGACATTTATAGGCTATTGAGTAATAAGATAAGTGGGTCTATTTCGATGGCAAGATATATGGAAGCTTCAAATGATTAATGGCAGACACAAGAGGGGTTTTAAGCACTCTTGGTATAAAAAGAAACATGTTTTGGCTTGAATGTAGCAGAAATGTGGAGGAAAATTTTTAATTTCCAAGACAAAAGTTGAAAAATTACATCCTATTAAATAGATGTCTGCAGCAGAATTTGGGCTCTGTAAAAATGCCTCAGAGCTTAGCTCCAATTAAACAAATCGCAGTTTTGAGTTTTACCAGACAGGCAGACTAACAGGCCTAAATTATGATGGAGTAAGGGAGAGACACATCACTTCTTCACTCCACTTCTCATGGATTCACTTAACAGTAGTTGACCTGAATATGACTGAGAAAAGGCACACAAAAAAACTGCAGACAGCTGACAGATAACTGGCATGCAGCAAGACAGGGAACTGACAGATGACAGGCTGTGTGATTGAGAGGAGAAAGTTGCAGAAAATGTGAAACATGCCGATGGATATTGGTGCACGTTGGAGTGAATATCTGACCAGAAAGGGCCCTGGCTTGTGAATTCTGCATCTTTTAGAGTCAAAGGTAATTCATTAATAAGTCACCATGGTGCAAAGACTGTCTGCTCTGTGCAAGAAATTTGTAAAAGAGACAATCGGATGGGCTTGAACTGCTGTTTCCTAATTGCTGTGGGAAAATTAGCTCAAAATGACAATGTGTAATATGTAGTAATGGTTGGCCAGAGGTGTCAATTTGTCCAATATCTTGCAATAAAAAGCGTGTTCTGACTCTTCTGTCTGGAACAAATTGTATGAATTAATATGTATTTCATCCTCACTTGACATAAAGAGGTTTTGGTCATTTTATCCCCCAAAACCACTTAGGATAGAGGGGTGGAGCATGCGTAGCGCCAATTACGCAAAGAGCATATAAAAACTCAAAATATAAGCGCTTGCAGTGGATGAAGTATGAAATACACGCCTGTGTGAGGAGGAAACGTCACATTCACTCGAGCATCCGATCACCTCGGGATCCCTTTTTGATTGGGAGGCGGCAACGGCTGTGAACTGCGGACTAATTCAGACGCTGCTTGAGAGGAGGCGGAGTGATCTCCCCTGCCCACTACCCACGTATACAGAGTCCGCTCTCGGACCCGCAGCCACACTGTCAGAGCCACGCCGGGGAAGAAGCAACGCGGCTGTGATACGCACGGATTCTTCTCTCGCACTCCGCGTCTCTTTTAAGGATTTAATATTGTTTATTTTATTTCTGGCAAAGGCTTTAGCCGTCTGACGTTTTGAGTGTTGGCTTTATTTACCCTACACATGTATGTCTCAACCTTTTTAACGAGAATTGGGTCATGATCACATCGCCCACGGTCTCTGTCCTGAGAAACAGCAAGAATCCAGCGTGGGAGAGCGGCTCCTCGGGGGAGAAGGGCGCAGTGAAGATCAACCAGCAATTTGTCCACAACTCCGTCTCTCCTGCAGACCCTTCTCGTCAAGCCAGTCGTCTTCCAATAAAGGTTTTGAAAATGCTTACCGCTCGGGCAGGACACATTTTACACCCGGAGTACCTTCAGCCTTTACCGTCCACTCCCATCAGTCCCATTGAGGTAAGCACCAACGCCGTTTCTGTGAAAACGTTCGCGCACACGGGTATCAATTCGCTAAATGTCAAACTACACCGTGTTTCACTATGAAACCACTTCCAAAAGCTTCCAACCCGCTATTATGGGATGCTTTTTTTCGGGACAACTTGGGTTAATAACTTATGACAAACAAGATTGCATTTGTATTCGATTAAAATAAACATCCCTAATAACCCTCTCCTAATGTGATTTTTAGACATGATATCCGAGTTGATTTCTGACATTTTCGGTTGTTGTTTTTTTGTCTGCGTTAAAACAATAAACTGAGGTGACTCGCTTTGGAATTTAATGACCTTCTTGTAGCAAATTCAACGTGGTGTGATGTCATTTTCGACGTGTGGCAGTTGTTCAGTCTTATCTTCTATCTAATGTAAATCAGCTCTGTGTGTACACTTCCTCTTTGCATGCCCATTACGCTGAGTTGTTTTGAGTTTCATCCCGAGATAAGTTCATGCGCAATGCGTAAACTACGAGGAACGTGTAGTGCATATTTACCACAAAACATAATAAGTACACGTGCTTTTATTGATTTCACTAACTGTATTTTGTATTATTTTACAGCTGGATGCCAAGAAAAGTCCACTGGCTCTTTTGGCCCAAACGTGCTCTCAGATCGGCAAACCGGACCCGCCGTCCTCCTCCAAACTGTCCTCTGTGACCTCAAATGGATCTAGTGACAAGGAGACCAAATCCGGTCCACTGAAAATGAGCGACATCGGAGCCGAAGACAAATCTAGCTTCAAACCTTACTCCAAATCGTCAGAGAAGAAGGACTCGAGCAGCAGCCTCAGTGGAGATAAAACCAGTTTCCGAGTGCCTAGCGCCACCTGCCAGCCGTTCACCCCCAGGACAGGAAGCCCCAGCTCCTGCACCTCAGTCTCTCCTCTGCCGGCTGAAGGCAAAGCGGGGGACAAGGAGGAAAAGAAGGAGTCTGATAGCAATAAAAGCAGTACGACGGAGAGTAATGGCAGCCATAGGATAAGTGGAATTACCTCTGATGGCAGCCCACATCATGAGAACACATCTGGATCAAAGACTGTTACATCAGACTCACCATGTGTAACCTCATCGTCTTCCTCCGTCCTCGGCTCTGGACTGGTGGCCCCTGTTTCCCCATATAAGCCCGGTCATACAGTTTTCCCCATGCCACCTGCTGGTATTTCCTATCCTGGAAGTTTAGCGGGTGCCTATGCACATTACCCGCAGCCGTTCCTTCCTCCTGGAATGACCCTTGACCCCACCAAATCCAGCAGCCAGCTGTTAAGTGCACAGTTTGCTGCTGCCAGCTCACTGGGTTGCAGTAAAGCAGGAACGAGTCCCTTAGCTGGAGCATCCCCGCCGACTCTAATGTCTGCTAGTCTGTGTCGAGACCCCTACTGCCTGAGCTACCACTGCACAAGCCATTTGTCCGGTGCATCCAGCGCTAACTGCGCACATGACTCTGCTGCGGCTGCGGCGCTCAAATCTGGATACCCACTCATGTACCAGACGCACCCGTTACACAGCGTGCACTCCTCGGCCCCGTCCTTCAGCGGACATCCCTTATATCCTTACGGTTTTATGCTTCCCAATGACCCCCTGCCGCACGTGTGTAACTGGGTGTCAGCTAACGGACCTTGCGATAAGCGCTTTTCCTCCTCCGAGGAGCTTCTCGGCCACTTGCGGACTCACACGGCCTTTGCCGGTACGGAGAAGTTGATATCTGGGTACCCGGGGTCATCTTCTCTCGCCAACGCCGCTGCTGCTATGGCTTGTCACATGCATATGCCTCCTAATGGCAGCCCCGGCACGCTGGCCCTCAGGGCTCCCCATCACCCTCTCGGACTGAGCAGCCGTTATCACCCCTATTCAAAGAGTCCCCTGCCCACACCCGGGGCCCCAGTGCCGGTGTCCGCGGCCACAGGGGCATATTACTCCCCGTACGCCTTGTATGGACAAAGACTGACAACAGCCTCGGCCTTAGGATACCAGTAGAGCCAACAAATTATACATTTATAAAAGCAGATTTAGGCCCAGTGAGTTTTATATTGTACTTCATGCAGGGACTGGATCCATGTGGGGATCAGTGTATTTATTTGCGATAGCTTCAAGCGTGACTAAAATAAAAAATAATATAACTTTGAAGACTCATTGTGCATTATTTTACACAGGGGAGAGTATTGGTTATGTTTACCTGCTGTGCATCGAGTGATTTTTGTGCTGATTAAAATAGGAGCTTTTTAAGTAATATGGATTTTAATCCCCATGCTGAATCAACTGTAAGTCTTGCAAACGTTATTTTAATTGTGCCTCACTCAGACGAGTTAGAGGGCCGCCAGTGCCGAGTTGACAGAATGATGGACGTGTAAAATCAATCAGAGCAGCTTCTTCAGAATTGTCATTGATTTATCTTGTGGGGAGCGAAACGTTTCACGAAGCAAGTTTTTACCTGAATGTCATTTTTCAGACAGCTCTGACAGAGATCTTTTTTTTAATCACATGAATTACCCCAACCCTATTATACATAAACTTGAATAAAGTTTTCAGTTAAGTCAAATAAGTTCAAAAAGCTGTGCAACGAGATTGTACTGTGGGTTTTTAATCAAATATATATTATTACTTATTTAATTGGTCCAAATTTTGTTTGTGAGGCTGTGGCAAATGCATATGAAGATTATTATTTGTGTGTGTGTGTGTGTGTGTGTGTGTGTGTATATATATATATATATATATATATATATATATACACACACACACACAGACAGATATTTAGTTTTTATTGTTGATAGTCATGGCAAAATCTAACTCATTTCATTTTATTCATAGCCGTGGTTTTGTCTTTTATGTTTTGGTGTAACCAAAGATGCCTACAGATACAGGAGAACAAATTATATAATTGCAAAACCTTTGCATGTTTTTATATTTTTATATTTAATATGAGCTAATTGAGAGGCTTTTGTAAGCATGCATGTTTTTGTTTTGTTAACCTTATGGAGCCAAGAAGCTGAAACCACTAACAGGCCTTGGTGCCATATAGCTTGTGTGTGTGTGTGTGTGTGTGTGTGTGTGTGTGCGTGTGTGTTCTCTTGGGCTCATCAAAACATGCTGAATCTTCTCAATCACGAGGTCGTGGATTATGGTTTCATTAATGAAGACAAATGAGTTACTGATATCAGTGAGGAGCTCGCTAAACAAAGATTTACGATGACACCAGATGTGGGACGTTTCCTCAGCTTTTGTGATCGCTGTAATGAAGCCATGAAGCAGAGAGCATGAACTAAAGCGAGGCCTAACTATTTAATCAGCCCCTTAAAACAAATCAACTAAATCGAGCCAACAGTGTTATTATCCATCCTCAGTAAATCAGGCTGTTCTCCAGCAATAAAATCTCCATCATTAACGGTCAGATGTCATTTTCATCAAATCCACCCATCCTTCATGTAGATGAGTCCTCATAGCTCAGTGATAGATGGTAATAAAGCCCCTAACCCACAATTCAGCACTGCAACCAGTCAGCCATGAAGCCAGTGTATATCATACGTGACGCATCTTTTTTTCATTTAACAGCACATCAACGTGATGTGAACAAATGGGATTATGATTTTTGAACATTATTTCTCAACATTTAATTGATGTGTGACAATGTGGTATAAATTCACACATGCTCTCACATTTGAACAGATGAACCAGTCAATACATTATACAGTAGATTTGATTTTATAGTATCAGTTGCTGAATTATTTTTAATTTAGGAAAAGACGTAAAGTCTGTGCACTACAGCAGAGCATCTGTGCTTGTTACATGTGGACTAAATTGCATGGAAGTTAACATAATTAGAAAGTCTTGGATTTTATATTGTTTACTTGAGTAATAATTATGTTTTTTTATAAACAGTATATTTTTAAGGGATACATTTTATAATAATAGTTTGTTTAGTTTTATTTTTTTTTGTTTTTTTTAGGTGGTCTTATTAAAATCAAGAACTCTTTTCCAAGAGAGAACTGAGAACAAATTACAAAACACACGTGACATGAGACAGTCTCATAAAACGGCCATTACACATAAAAGAGAAATTCAAACTATCACAAATTATTAAAAATATCATTAAGGAAAACTTTAAGTCCCTCAGATGAATAAATGTCTGTGACACTTTAACCCTATCTAGAATTGATAAACAGTATAAAAACATTGAATGTTTAAAACTCTATAAATGTATTTGTCTACAAATATAAGTCAACAGTACGTAGAGGCTGATGTATAAACAGACAATAAATCACAATATATTAAAAATATGTCCTCATGGGAAAAGTTATAATTGTTGACAAACACTGTACATTGATACACACTTGAAAATGTGTCCATATCTGCTTACAATGACATTGTGTTATAAACCATGTACTGCATGTTTATAAACTGGTTATAAATGCTAAATAGGGGAGGGTGCAGTGTTCTGCAGACAGTAGATGCATAAAAACGTTAATGTTATAATTTGCTGTCATTAGCTTTGTATTCAATAATAAAGATTAAAAAAAAAACATTCTTAAACATGTAAACGTTGGACAGCAACCCCTCATACATGAAAACAAACTGTAGATACGCTGCTGTGGTAAATGGTATCCAATGATAATTTCACCAGTAATACTGTACAGTGGATTGTATAATGTTTTAAAAAGGAGAAAGAGCAAGTTGCTCAACAATAGTTTTTGAAGGACAATCTGCTGTCTAACCAGTATTTACCATAGACTGTGTATAAAACTAGTTTCAGTATTTACAATACTGTACAGTTACATCACTGTTTTGTAATGAGAGAGGGAGCACCAACAGTTTGAATTTTTATCATACATTTTGTCTTTAGAGCTTGAGTTTAGGAGAAGTTAATTTAATTAAGGAGGTCATTGGGGGCAGATGCTGCATCGTATGGCTAGAGGTAATGGGTACGTCTGTTTATTACATTAACTAGCTCAGTGGGCTTGACATATATCTATCCTACCATGTTAAAGTATATCAATCTTTACGTAGTAACAGAGGATCTCTTTTCCACATGTTTGAATGTAAAATTCTGTCAGGACATGAGACACTGGACGACTCCACGTTGAATCACAGTGACGGCCCCACCTGTTCTGCTTTGAACTGCAGCATGAGTAAGACTCATGGCTTTTCACCTGAGGGGGAACATCAGTACAGCGTGACCCAGCGCAGGCACACTGATGTTAAAAATTGTCACTTTTGCACAGCTGCACGCCATGTGTTACACTGTCTGTTGTGGTTGAAGGTAGTGGACATCATCATCGCTACGCTGAGCTGATGTTCCTCCTTACAACGCCCACAGTCATGTACGAAAATGGATTTTTCCAGAAATCGGTTCATGCATCAAATGCATATATCGAGCAGCTTTCAAACACTTGTTACACATGTTATGGTCATATAATGAATTCAACACCCTTTTGTCAGCAGTATTAATGATCCAATCAAGGGGATTTCCCCGTTGTTACACACATTTTTGCTGCTTTGTATAAATCTCCGTCAGTGCTTATGTATTCTGGAAAGGCAGGCGGCTCTCTGTTTATAGAAGCAAAAGGAAAAAACGATGACTTTTTGCATGTTTAATCAGCTGAGAAGTGTGTCTTCCATCATCCCGAAAAACATGGTGGTTTATGTTTGCAGGAGAAAGGCTTTTGCTTCTCCAAACAAGCCCCATATTTATATCATCACTCCATCATTTCCTCCCTTTGACAAGCAAAGTAAACGATAGGAATACGAAGTTAAAGCTGGGTTTTACTGAGCCGTTGACCTTTGGAGCTTGTCTTCTTCTTAACTCTAGTGAGGCATCATAAAATGAAGGAAATAAACTTGGTACACTGAGATCCTAATGTGGATAACGTGTGTGTCTGTGTATTCTGTATACTCACAATAAAGTGTGTCATTTAAGTCCAAGCCAGCCGATGGGAAACGGAGAAATGGGGAATTTTCCCTTGAAGAAAGTCTGTCAACACAAAGCAAAGGAAAGAGCAACAGTGAGTTAAACAGTGGGCCCTTGTCTTTCAGCACTCAACATGCCCTATAATTTACACAGCACTGACAGGGCCATTTTGAAGTCTGTCATAGGCGGAAAACTTTTGTCTCCAAATGTCTTGCTCACAGTGAGTCGACTTCTGCTCGGGTCTGGGTGATTAATGACTTATGGCCTTATTGTGTGGAGGTGGCTAATTACCTACAGGCTGACTGAAGAGACACACTATCCAAACCCTCCTCTGATAACCCCAACTTTCCCCCCTCCTCATCTTGGCATGTGGAAGCTCTTACTGACAAATTTGCAAGAAGCAGACTAATGTTGAGTAAGATGAATGGCCTCTGAGAACAGTAAACAGCCTTTAATTTAACAGTGTTTAAATGTATGACACACTGGCATTGTGCTTCCACGCTGTTCGTGCTCTCTGGTTGGGAAACGCAGCCAAAGTTCCCCCGCTGTTGGTTTAAAATTAGGCTTGGCATATTCATGGAGGGAGTTTCTGGATGCTCGGGCTGGCAAACATGTGTTCATTGCCTCTTTAGGTTTTCTGCAGTCCCTTCAGACTGACATTCTGAGACAAAGAGAATCAGTTTCTTTAGCAAACTGGTCTTAAATGCACTATGCAGACAGCCAGTTAGAATATCTGATAAAGTCATAAAGAAATAAAAGTCACTGGAGCCAGCAGAGAAAGAAGACAAATAAAGCATTATGCTGCACTCTAACAATAAGCCAAAGCCACATAAGCTCTCCTTTAAGGTCAGTGGCTCGTTGCACCAGACACACGGCTGGCCAGAAATTGTGCAGCCATCCCCTCCACTTTATCTCACCCTCCCTATTATTAGGTTTGTTAACATACTGTATTGCCACGTTTGCAGTCATGTCGACAGGCTAACTTAATCAAGTTACTATCGAACTTTGCAACTTCTGTGCTTCGCCCAGCGTGACAGTTTTAGTGCCAGAATTATTGCCTTGACCTATGAGAGGAAATTAGCTGTGGACACAACTTTTCTTCCTGGTGAAAAAACAAAATATTTACCAGAACAGTGACAATGATGGAAAATAGCAGGAGACAAAAATGTTCCTTCAATAACTTTACAAATGAAAAATGCCACATGGACCCGAAGTGGTGCAAAATGCATAATGCCAGCTGGCAGACCATTACAGGTGATGGACATTTCACTTACCTAAGTCAAATATAACAGGCTGCTGTTCATTAATATACAGGAAGGCCTGCAGAATCCAGCCTGCCATCTGGTTAAATCGACAGAGTAATCTACAGCTCGTGATTAGGGCTGAGGAGCACAGTTTCTCTTTAATCTCTCTCAGCTTTGAAAAAAAAAAAAAAAAAAAAAATTCCATCTGCACCATGTGGTACATCATTTTTCTTTAAGACAAATGGACTGTTTTTGTATGATCCAAAATTAGATCAGCAGAAAACAATCAATCTTGTAACGGGCCTGGGAAAATAATTGAGATTTGGATTCTGTTTTCTCTCCTCTTTAGCGTCCCACCTCTCACTTTTTATTGCATGACTGGCTTCGCAGCCATCAGCATTATTCCCATGATGCTCTCCAATCAGTGCCATCACATGGCGTATACCGAGCCTTGGACTAAAGATGTGCGTTAATATAGTGATTCCCCTTCAGCTTTGTTCCCTGTGGTGCTCCACAACAGATGGTGACCTGTGAGAATGTGTGACACCAGAACCAAAATTCACACTGAAGCAAAGAGGAAGACAAAATACTTCAAGTTATCCTGTCTGCAAATTAGTGAGATGACACAACTGTCAGGTGCCAGCCTCCTGTGACAGTTGCCCCCCACCCATTACAGGAGCAGCGATGCTTTCACTGCACGACAAAAGGGAAATGGGTGCATGTTTTTTTATAGGAGACCTGTCTGTCAGCTGGCTCTCAAGTCATAACAAATCACCAGCACTCAGCTGAGGCTGAACATTCAGGGCGTCAGGAGGAAGACGGATGACCTGCAGGCCTTTGAAGTGCTCTGGCAGTTCAGATGGCTCAGCGGCGCTGACAGAGAAATATACACAACAGAGCAACCAATAATGAGAACATTAAACATTCCAGCCACCTGACAGGCTGACAAAAACAGCCTGGCCTCACATCAATCATCCGCTGAGACATAACCTTGACAATTAGTCCCCTCTGATACTCCCCATAACCCCTGGGCCTGCACTACAGTGTGACTCCATTTAAGGAGGAGAAAACCAAAGAGCTTAATCTAATTCCCTAATTCTGATTGATAAAGACATAGTAGCAACAGAAAACGCAATATATTGGTTCAACAAATGATGGATTCAGAATCAGTTGGCAAGCACTTTGTAAAGTAATGACTCTCCAAGGACAGATGTGAAAATAGAAAAATGCACATACTGTAGTTCAATTATTTTCCTGACTGTCTCTAAAGATGTTTCGGCTAAGAACACAAAAATGCATCCAGCATATGTTTATGGCTCTGCCTGCTCAAATATGTGTTTTAATGATGCCCCACAGGCATTTATATAAATACTTGTAGCAGAGCCAACACTTAAGTTTCAACATAACTCAAAGCATAGATCAGCATAAAACATTAATAGTTCTTTATTGTATGCCTAACGAGGTTACATATCTTACATCTGTATCTGTAAACATGCGCTAAATGTCAAATCTGCTATTAAAACACTACAAATTCTGCTCACTAAAAGACTTAATATCATAAATGTTCAGGGGGAAAAAAACTCCAGTCCTTTTTCTTTTGAGCGTACTCCTCATTAGCCATGTACAGAATACTCTTTAGTCTTGCCCACACTCAAATCCTGACCCTCCGAAAAAAGCAAGGGGCCATGTTGTCATCACTCTATTCACTCTAACTATGTAGTTACCATATGACAAATGAGCCATGTGAAATGACATTTCCCTTTTGCCTTCACACCTGTAGAGAAAAAGCAAAGCAAACGACAGCTGGATGTATGGCAGAACCTCAAAACTACTGTATCTCCCTCTTATTTGGTGAAATGGAAAGAGCTGGGCCAATGACTGCTTACAAAAACTACCTGAGACGAAGCTGCAGAGTTCCAAGCCCTGAGGATGATAAATGGCTTCGCTAACCCTGTGGGACTGCAGACCCAAATGAGGACGGAGCTAATTGCCGTGCGAAATACTTTGGCATGAATAGAAAGAAAATGCAGGCAGGCCGCAGCCAAAAAAGGGCCCAGTTGCTGCTCTGAACTCCTAGCTGGCTTTTGCTTACAAGAGTTCACTCGGTGTCCATAAATCATGGACTGCTTACAGCTGAAACTGCCCTTAGTCATCAACATGCAATAGACTGAGTGACAGATTCCATCCTGACTACATTAGCCCCCAGTTCAAACGAGGCTCCTTTTTTTAAACTCTCCTACCATCTCAAACCTCACAGGAAATGAAAACCAGATGGCTGAGGATCGCTGTGTATAACATAAAGCTGAGCTCATATGGGAGAAAAAAAAAGAAAAGAAAAAAAATAGTGTATACATTGTTAACGAAAATGACAGAGGTCAATTTGAGGTATCCTGGGTTTTTGATATCCTTCAAATACTGCTTCAGATATGACTTTATCCTGAGGCTATGGTCTGCAGCACATTACTCATTTTCAACTGACAGGAGACCTGAAATGTGGTTTCAGTCTGCGTTACTCCCACGCAGGTGACACAAGTGCAAACTCTGCAATCATTCTTAGCTATGTCCATGATTTCTGAACTCCAATCTTGAACTAGACAGCACTCCGAGAGCAAAAAATAATTAATTTTATATTTTAATGAGAAATGTTTGTTTATTGGATCAGGATCTAGATCTGCATCAAGATAATCATATTGATGGATAGAAATGAGTGGGTGCAAATGTTAATATTGCCCTATCTCAGTGGCTTTGAAAAATTCCTGGATCTGTAACAAAAACTAATCACGTGACACTTGGACCAAATGTATTTTTGCCAATGTCCGTTTCCTTCCGCTTTCTTTGTGTTGGAATTTTAAACTCTGGTGGATTTACGAGGACTATGGTTGACTGCTCCTCAGATCTCTGCATGCATGGTAAATTGAGACAGCTAGCTAGAATATCTGTCCAATCTGAGTTTTCTCTAGCACGAATATTTTACAGCGGCTCGGTGCGGAGCTTAGCGCCGCCCACGACGATTGTGATTGGTTTAAAGAAATGCCAATAAACCAGAGCACATTTTTCTCCCATTCCGGAATACTATGTGGAGTAGCCAGACCCTCCTCCGCTCGGCAGCATGTGGATGGTCTGGCAAAGCGAGACTAGTCTTACAATAACATGATGAAGCTGGTAATATTTAAGCCATTTCCCAATTCCCAGTTTGTGTATCCCCGATTCCTCTCTTGATTCTTCTCCTCGCATCTTAGTCCCACCAACAGGAGATCCTCTGAGCTTTTGTTTATAGCAATTCAATATAACGTGTGGCACAGCTGAATCAGCTGTTCATTGTTTTGTCATACCCTGTATTTTATGATCTCTGTCAGATGAGCAGAACAGTGTTCATTACAACTTACATTTACTTCAAACACAACGTGGTATAATGTCATAAGAATGTACGGGTGTCGTACATTTTTATTTGTTGTATTTAACAGACACATGGTATTTATATAATATACATACACAGTAAACAGGCTATACATATAGCCTTATAGGCTATTTCAGTGTAAAACATTACAAATGTTTGTATGAAAAGAACTATACAAATATATACATTAGCCTATATTAGGTACACACAAACTCTGTTTTCTCTATTATTAATGTGTGGATCAGCCAAATTCGCATGTAGGCTTAAAATCATCCACCCACCTGAAAAAATATATATATATTTTCTCCGATTTAGACACCCACACTTCACTGTCCCTCTATAGTCCCTGTAGGCTGCGTTGCTTTTAATAAATGATGTATTGTATTAATGTATAAGTGTTTTCTATGAGCGTTTGCTATAATGATTTACTTTAATGATTAGAGAGGCTGCTTGTAAACGTTTCCATGCGTACAGTAATGTCACTGCAGCTGCTATTGTTGGACATTAAGCAGCAAAACTAACTGTAGTTATAAACGTGACAGAGAAAACAGAACTAGACTACCCTTAGCTTCTGAAATAATCTTAATGAAGTTAAGCTGCTGTTTCTTGAGCCTCTCTCCAGACGCACTTACAAATGAAGCTGTCTGACAGCAGCTCTGTTCACATTTTAGAGAACATAATATTTCCCTTGTTAATTGTGTATTATTTCACCCACCCGCTATTAATCAGAATGTAAATGTATTTGATCCGACCGGCCCGATCCGTAGATTAACCACGGGACCGCGTATATATTATCTCTCTCTCCCCTTTTTCCTTTCTCTCTCTGTCACGCCTCTTTGTTTACATGCCATGGGGGAAAAGACTTTTGCAAAGGATACATTGGTGTATCCTCGATTATAGCTCCTCCGGGGAGCCTCCTCAATCCTTGATGTGCATTTTAAGAATTGAGATGTCCTTCAACATGGTGCGCTGAGAAGGATTTCTGGGTCACAAGCCGGAGGATCGAGGATTGACGAGTCAAGGAGGTGCAAATTGGGGGATTAGGAAAAGCCCTTAGTATTCTTGTTACTGTCTGCAAAGACCAAAACTAACAATACGTTAGTCGGTCTCTCACTCACAGTCATCCTGTCTGTGGCACTCGGTCCCAAGCCAACAATGGAGCTCTACAGCACATAGGGAATACGCTATATCAGGCTGTGGCTACACAGGAAATACTTTTCATCTTGTCATGGGATTTGTTGACACCAAGTAAAAAATGTGTAATATCACCACACTTATCTTCAGTCCTATAAGTCCTATACATTTTAATTGTCTTTTTTTTAATAAGTTGGGTCAGTTTACCCAAATTACATACAGTATAAACTACTTGAACTACTTTCTAAAGCCCCTTTACCAGTGTACAAAAAACCCTCTAACACCCACTAACATCTGGCTTTTGTCTTTAATGGGAAAGGTTTCAATTGGCATTCATTCAGGGGACAAATTACTCTGCAGTAGTCATGGGTATTTATCGGCTTCAGCGCCGACATGACAGCTGGGTGGACGTTCTCATTTTTGCCCCTTTTCCGGTGCAATGCTATGATGCTGGCCTCCTCTGTCAGTAACTTCTGTGACTGTCACCCACAAATTCCATCTTTCTCCGTGCAAGCAGCGCTCGGACATCGTACCCAAATTATTCAGCACCGAGTTTAAAATAGAGACTTAAAGGGATACTTCACCAATTTAGCATTAAGCTTTGTATCAGTAGAAACCCGGTAGTATTTTCGAATGACCGTGCTTCCCTCCCTCATGTCCCCCTGAGACGAGAGATCTCTGTATTGTGGGTCTGGAAAAAAGCCTCTGATGACGCAAAAATCGTCGTTTCGTTTTTGCCCAGAGGCAATGGACTACAGCCAGTAGTAGGAGCTACTTCTGCATGTTTTCAACCCTGCCATAGGGGGTTGGACTGTCGTCTTTACACGAAGATTGCCAAAGCAAAACAAGCGTCAGCCATCTTGGATCTGGCTTCTCAGCAGAAAACTTTTTAAACAATAATGTGCATTCAAACTACCGCACGTGTACCACCGGGATACATTGGTACAGATCGGAGAATATGCAGGACACTTTATTACAGACGGAATACTTGACACACTACGCGAGCTTCGCCTGCTACGGAAACCAGCACCTCAGCCTGCGTTGTCGCCCAATGAAAATAGCCGGGGAAAGGGACCTCGACAGCGGTGTGCAAGTTCAAGGCGAGCTAGGTGGAAAGCTAACGCTAGCCGGCCACCTGTTCCATCAATCCTGCTTGCAAGTGTCCGCTCATTAGACAACAAACTGGACTACATCCAACTTCAACGAAACTCCCAACGCGAGTTCAGAGACTGTTGTGTTTTTGTTGTTGTGGAAACATGGCTGAACAACAGTGTACCGGACTATCCAGCTACCAGGCCGGCTGCTCTGTCGCCGGGTAAGACTAGTCGAGGTGGGCTGTGTTAACAAGGACTTGTGCAGAAATGGGGTGATTTGTATCCAACTAACTGCTAACTGCTGGTGGAGTTTGTGACTGTTAAAGTGCCCATATTATGAAAAAATCACTTTTTCTGGGATTTGGGGTGTTATGTTGTGTCTCTGGTGCTTCCACACACATACAAACTTTGAAAAAAATCCACCCATGCGGTTTAGAGTGAGATACAGTTTCTGAATGTGTCCTGCCTTCAGTCTCTGGGTGAGCTGTTCAAAATCGGCACGGCTTGTGACGTCACAAGCCGAAACGAGCAGGCTAACCGCAACCATTAGCTTGTAGCGTTAGCATGCTAACGCTATGGCTAACGCTAGCATGCTAACGCTAGCATGCTACCTCGTTCTCAATAGCAAAGCACTGCTACAACACACACAAGTTCACCATAATCTACAAAAGAACTACTTACATGTGCGCCCTCATTTAGAAGTCTCCCAGCTAATCCTGCCTTGTAACTGACCAAAGTTGTAGAAACAGCCTTTCTTTTACTGTCTATGGAGCTAGCTAGCTGACATGATCTACATCTGAGCTACTGGGCATGTGCAGTGCAATCAAAGATAGTACAGAAGAAGAAGAAGAAAAGAGGTCTCACTCTGTAGCTAAAACAGAGACCAGCTGAAAAGAGGATCTGCAGCAGTGAGAGAGAGCACTGCAGTACAACAAAAATATGGTGTTTTTTGAAAATTAAACCATGTAAACCTATTCTGGTACAACCTTAAAATACAATTATGAACCTGAAAATGAGCATAATATGGCTGCTTTAAATGCCGACCATTACAGTGTTCGGTGTTTACAGCCCACCAAGCGCTAATGCTAGTATGCGTTAGCTGAACTTTACTGAGCCTATAATGTGTGTGCACTAGCTAAATGTAGCCTGTTTCGTATGTCGTTTTTATATATTGTCATTTTTATATATTTTAAATGTGTAACACCACTTGATCCACGGTGAAACGTTGTTTCGTGTATATGGTTGAAATGACAATAAAACACACTTGAGTTGAGTTGAATTCTGCCTCACTGTGTCTGTAAACGGTAGGCGTGGCTTGGGAGTGGACTCCCAAAGCAGTGAAGCAAGTGCATTCTGGGATTTGGTGTCCTTCATCCATATGAGCCAAAAACACATTTTCTGGCTTATCTCGGCCTAGAAGGCACCAATTTCTAAAATGTTTTCACATTTCTACTACATAAGTGACCCAATTTAAAGATATATTTGTCTTTCCAACGGTGAAATATCCCTAAATATCCCTTTAATAAGTAACAGATATAAAAAAGAAGTAACCACAGTAACATTTTCACTGGCCTCCATGCTGCTTTCCGGTGTGTTTGTGACAGCGAAAGCGAAAAACCAAAAAAAAGAAAGGAAAGTATAGTCTAGTATTGCAATGGCAAAAGGAGTCTATAGTTTTAAGCGGGTTTTCCCATGTTTAAAAAACCTGCATACATGCACTAATTTTGGTGGGAATAGGGTAATACACAGAATTATTCCCCTTTAAAACTGTTCAGTGTTTCTGAAAAAAATAAGTGCTGTTGCATTATTAACCATACTGGCGGCTTGGCTCCAGTGAAGTCAATGTTGGTCTTCAGGTCATCATCAGCATCTTAGCATTGTTATTTTGAACATGCTAGCATGCTGACATTAGCATTTACCTTAAAGCAAAGCCTCACCGTGCTGCTAGCATGGCTGTAGACTCTTAATCTTGTTTAATTCAATTCTGTGAGCATCCCAAACAAAATTCTATTCATCTTCATTGTTTTGCAGCGGGCACAGAAAACTCAGAGGCAGATATATTAAAATATACAGTTTATCTAGACAAATACAACCAAAACTATCTGCATGGCTAGATACTTAGACTTAGAAAACTTTAATGTCCCCGAGAGACAATTTGTTGTACAGTACAGGCATATTGACACATAATCCACAACACAAACATTGAACCAGACATCTACAGTACTATTTATCTAACACATAACGTACACACATCACAGGTCTTCACAGGTCCCCTTCATTCATAGTTATCCAAAACACATCCCAGGACCCAAGTCGGGCTGAGTCTAAACTGTATTAATGCAGTCTAACGGAGTTTCAGTCTAGAGGTAAGTGAGGAGATGGTTTTTTTTATACTTGGGTGAACTGGCCCTTTATATCTAACACAAATTATGCAATATGGCCAATGTTACACAAACTGTTTACTGTATCAAAAACATTTATACTGACTGTTTAAAGATCACAAATTATATTTTCAGGCGTACAAAAGTATCCCCCAGTTCAGTACTAATAAGGTAATCAGCATATCTCACATAATAGCACATATGTATCATGTATTTATTAATCAGTTTGGTCAAAGTCTCTTAATGCCTCCTGGGGATTCTCCTAATGAGTAAGTTTTCAAACATTTAATTCCTAATAGGTAGAGCTTACAGCTGGTAAATGTTTGCTCATGATCCTAACTACCACCATGATTAGACCTTTAAAGTACTCCTCTTGTAATCTATAATGTAAAGGCCATGAAGCACATTATGCTCAGATGGTTAAGTAAACATCAAAGTAAAATCACAAAGAGCCTCATGTGGACACAGAGACCTGCACAAAAACAACAAATGGCTGCAATCTACTGGAAAGCAATTTATAGTGCAAAGTAAGCCTTTGTTTTTAGTAGGGGTGATTTATATGCATTTATCTCAGGAATTTTAACCTCAATAGATTCCTTATGTGAGCTGCAATCATTTATATTTTTAGTTTTCTTTGCCACTATCAAGCAGACCAATGAAATATCCTCATCCGTCCTTCATGCCATAACATTATTTGTGATTTTTATGAGAAAAGCTGGTGGTGACTCATTTTAATTCTATTGCATGAACTGGAGGCATAATATGTTTTTCATTTTCTCTGGCTCCAGCTGAAAACACCTGCCCTGTTCTCACAGCTAATACATTAACTAGTAAGTGCCTGAGCAGATGTTGTAGGGTCAGCAGGGAGTCTAGGGCCTATAGAGCGCTCAATATTTATTGGACAGTGTCAGAAGGTAATGACATGAGCTGTCCTCTCTCTTGATGAATCACGTTTCACATACAGGTAGAAGACGGAACATGCATTACCTTCCTAGAAACACATTTTCCAATTTGTCAGCCTCTAAATCATTAAAGGCTTGATATTAGCAAGTATATCTTCTTCTAGAAATGCCAATCAGGGAGAGCCCTTTTGGAAAATGTTCGAAAAACAGTTCAACTTTCTCACTGGAAACTGTAACACACTGGAATATTTTATTTGTGTTTGCTTTGCAATCATTCATAGAGATCAAAGCCAATGCTTAAGGCCTTGGTGTCAGCACAAGACATCGTTGACATCTCCCATTCACACCACGTCTTCTTCTCACATCTCACATGCACTCAGTCGTCACATCCCACAACAAAGAGAGGCGCCCCGAGTTATCATCCATCAAACCAAGTCTTTTATGGCCCATCAAAAGACAATGAACTGCCAGAGTGAAAGGAGTGTTTGCAACATGAAGTGACAGCGAATACTCCAGACACAGATTAAACAGCGTTGGAAATGAGAGAACTACATAATGTTTGGGTAATTTGTGAGAATTAGACGTTATGATTCATCTTTATGAAGGGAAGGAAGCTCACATATAAGCACGGCACGGGCCCCTACTCTGATAGTTCAGGCATCTCAATTTACTTTGGTTTTGAAGTATAGGCTTCATATGGTTATAGAGTGGAACACTTTGTTTTCAAACATCGTTAAATGTCTTTAACGCCTCAATTCTAAGGTATGAGCTACATGTTAAGATATAAAACAGACTCTAGGCTTATAGTCCTTCAAAGGCATCCCATTTATTCCATGTTCTATCAAAGCAAGGGAGGTTTAAGAATAAAGGGGGCTACTGGCAATACAGTACATAATTGTGTATAAGACTTGCAACATAAACACTCAACGGCTCTTTGTATGTTATCGCCCATGGATTACTCCTCTCAAGTCAACCATCAAGCTCTGTGTGGGTATGGCGATGTATGCAGTTGCGGTGTGCACCCCCACATGCAGCATAGATTTTGCTGAAGCATTCGGCAGAGGCCGAGTGAAACGGGACACCCAGATGATTATACTGTATCCTGTCTGTTCCTGATTTATTGTGACAGCAGAAACTCCCTGCAGAACCATGTTGTCAGGTGCTAGGACTTGCGCTGTGTGGGACACCTGATAGGCTTCAGGCTTTTATTCAAGACCTTGTCTCCAGAGACGCTGCTGAGAACACTCAAAATCCTAATTACTAAATATACAAGTGCATATCTACTAATGGTGAACGGAAACAGACCACTCACGTTTGGCTAGAAAAGTAGCAGCTGTGAATTTTTTTTTAACTAGAAATGTTTAAGGGGTAATCCTTAAGATTCTCAATCTTTAACCCTTTAGTTTTAGGCCCTGTTTTTGTTTGCGGTTTAGCAGAATATTTTAAAAGCTAGGGAACCGATTTCATTGAAATTTGGTGAATGGTAAAAGTGTTTAGTTTTAAGTGCTGAGCCAGAATTTATTTTAAAGACTCATGATAGATAGAACATGTTTGAAGGCTGTTGCCATATTCTCATGAACTAATGCACTCACTTGTTACTTGCCATGTATCTCATACTTGTTTATGTACTGTATGTTTTATGCATTTAGAGCATAAACTCCACTCCTTCCACGTTAGCGAATTGGATATGGGCCAAATCAAAGTACACGTCAAATGATTTAATGATTTCTGTCATTTTAGGTAGTTCTTATCACACTGATGTTTGTTTCTGATTAGTTTGGTTTTAATTAGTTATTTCATGCAATAAAACGGGTTGAAACGTAATGATTGACAGCTGTAATTGACTTGCGATTTGTCGGACAGGTGTGTGGGCGGGACTTCGATACTGCAGCTTCACCACACGAACACTACTGCACAGACTTTTTTTTTCAAAATTACAAGATTGCAGCAACCATATCCGGGATATTTTGGCTTTACTTTTGTGCAGTGAAAGGAAGTGTAGATGTGTCAACCATTTTTATATGCAGTCTATGGTCTGGACAGAGGTATTATGCTCTACAGCAACTGCATGTAATTGGCTCACATTACATGACACCATGTACAGCCCTATGTGCTATTTCAGAGACACCAGTTAACCTTTCTGCATATGTTACTCCTCGTTTAGTAATTCTCTGCTCTCTGTTGTGAAAATTACATTAAAATAGTTCTAATTGGAAACTCTGCAGTAAATTATGCAGGATACTATCTTAGTTTGTGATCCCCTTAAGGACTAATTAAAAATATACTTAATTAACACTTTCATTAAAAGCTTCCCTGAATAATGTGCGATTGTTGTGTTTCTTCTGTCAGTCATTAGATGTAATTGTTGTAATATATGTTTTTCACGGGGGAAGGGACTAAAAAAAAAAAATACAGTTTATAGTGGTATCACCTGAACACAGCACTTGAGCAAGCAAGAGCATGAAGGGAGTCATTATTCAGAATTTATGGATTATCAGGGAAACCAGCATAAATGACTCCATAAAACTGTTAAGCAGCCAGGCAGCCAGTGGTGGCCAACATGATTAATCGCAGGCGTTCCAAGATTGGATTTATTTTCTCTTTTATTTCTCCTTTAATGACTAGCCGTGAACACCACTCTAAATATATCGCTCATGTTTCCAGATTACCGGTGACTAATGAGGATTCAAAATGGCCGTTATCTACACTGTCTTTTTATTTTAAAAGTCAATACTGCCTGTGCGTGTGCGCGTGTGCGTGTGATATTCTAGTGAGAGCCACTTGCAATGACCGTTATAAGACTCCCAATTAAAAAGGGTTTTGGAAAGCATTGCTGGTGTGTATACGAGTACACGGGTGCATCGTATGTATAATTTTCTACCTCTCTTGATATTATTCATTCAACTACAAGATTTAGCTTCTACATTCATTAACCAGATCTACTTATCAGTGTATTTACAACACATACATCTGAATTATTAAAAAGGCTCCAAGGAGTATGTTGTCACCTATTTTCTCTACAAAGGATCAATGTGCTGCATTCATGGGATAAATGAAGCTATACTTTACATGACGCTGTTTTACCCAATGGAGGTACAGTATATTCTGTGTGGAGGGCTCTCAGAAGACCCTGGGTTGACACAGTAGATATAGCTCAATTTAATGAAAGAGTCTGGCTCAGTAATGACCCCAGTGATTCATATATTGTAAAGGAAATCAATCCCACATCAGCTAAGTGCAGAGACAGGATCTTTTGCAGCCTTAAATCTTGGCATTGGGTTATATACGCTAAACTGTAGGTTACATTTAACTGGAAAATGTCATTGATGTGCAGAATAAGACAGATGAAGTTCATTACAGAACTAAAAACAGGTATGAAGACAAAACATTGACTCCAATAACGGGCTTTAGTGAGAATATAAAACGCAGGCCCAAGGCAATGCTTTGTCAGGCTGGACTGTTGTGGCACCAGACTGTTGTTCTTTCCATCTATGATTTAACACAGCTGAGCACAGCTAGATGGCACCCGAGAGAGGACTTGATTTTAATGTTTGCCAATCTTCTTCTATACCTGCTCGTGGTGACCATAAATACACTTTTATGCCTCCCGGAGAAATGCTTAAAGAAGCAGTTTGTCCAAGTCCTGTATGGACTCGCATGGCAATATTCTTGATGGATGACAGCAGCAAAGTTTAGAAGACACCCCATAGAGTTTTCCAATCTCATTTGTTTGGGAGTTTTACATTCCAGACATACAATATACATAATTCCTGCTTTATTTATGTGGGTTTGGACTTCTCTGCTCTGAGTCTTTTATTCCCACAGTTCACTAATGAGGCAGAGCACCACCAGTGGCCATGGTCATCTTAAAGGGCTTTTTTTAGAGGTCTGAGATGTGGTCACCCCAGAATAGGAGAGTATGTAAAAAGATTTTAAAAGATCTCCAGAAAACCTTTAACATGTGTTAGCCAGCTGATAATAGGCAAATAAATTGTTCTTGGTCAGTTAAACCTTTTCAGGACCCTTGATGGATTTAGGCTGCATACCATCACGGTTGGGCAAAACCTAACTAGGGCTGCAACTAACAGTTATTTTCTTTACCAATTAATCTATATTTTTTGTCTAGTAATTCATTATTTTGTTAAACATTTTGTCTTATCAATGTTAAAAGAAAAGGTACACAGACATAGTGATTAACAGTAGCTATCATTAAAAAATAAATGGCAACAAGTGAGGAAGCTTTTGCATTTGAAAAGCTAACCAGGAAGTGTTGGGTGTGTTTACAAGAAAATAAACTGGCAAGCTGTGCTAGCAAGCACAATGTAAACTAAACGGGCACCCACTTGTAAAATATATTGCTCCATAGTAGTCAAAAACTTGTTTAAAAGGAAGCATATTTTAACAAACAGCAAGGATTACTGTCGTTGTTACCACCTTGCCAACTGCTTAACCCCTCTCAGTAGGCACTATACTAAGACTTACCAACTGGGGGGTCCGTATACAAAATGGAATGACCCTCTGCCAAAATAAAACCCAGCTAGGCTATACATAGAGGAGTGGCCCTTTAGCTTGGGACTAATATATGGCAGCAGCATGACGTAGTGACTCAGTCCCACCCAACAGCTCTAAACTATCAGAAATTCCTCTCATCACAGAGCAGGGTGGGTCAGTGCTGGGATTGGTTGATATTTTTATAGAACAAACATTTTCCATTAATATTATCGTTGTCTGCATAGCATCAATTTTATTGCTTTGTGTGTGACTTTCATACTTTTACCATGTTGTGGCATATTACCAGAAAAATATTGTTATTAATACATACAGTAATTTCAACCACAGCACTGACACTAGTCTAACCTTTTCATTTATCAAACATCACTACAGTAATGACACTTAACAACGTAGGCCTCGATGTCACCACTTTATTCTTATACGAAAGATATGTTGATCAGGCATTGACGCAAACAGGGCTATTTTGATACACAGGATTAAATTCATTAATTGCTGTCATCACATCAATCCAAGACCACCCTAAAGAAGATGACACCAAGACAGAATTAATAGCTTTCAACAAATACTGTGTGAACAAATGTCATTTCTAAAACTAGTTAACAGCTGTTGGAGGGGGAGATCATAGTGAAGAATATATTGTAGAGATCTGCCCTAACGCCTGTTGGGTGATCCGTAGCTGTAACTGACAGTGGTGCTTTGAGCCACATGAACAAGACTGAATCAGACTGAATAACTGGACCACATGGGTACCAAGATAAATAGACTGTAACATACCATTTAAAGTCACATTACAGGCCCTTGTGATTTCCTAGTCAATAACAAAATGATTGGTTGGCAGTGGCATGCCTAGTTAGTGGGACATTGTTGCGCTTGACATTTATCATAGCTGCGGGGTCGTGAACTTGAAGCTTAACAGCAATTGAATCATTAAATGTGAACGGCTGCAACTTCGCCGTCTCTGAGGCACTGACATAAGTGTTTTCATGCTGAAACGAGTGACTAACTTCCGCTAAGCTAAACACGTCTTTGTTCAAACTGGGACATTAGGTGCTAAGAGGGACATATACTTCAGGGTTGGTGAAACAATGGTCGCTTTAACAAGCAGATTATTTGCTGCATTTGATATTAATACCAATTACTATTATAGATGGATGTCTTCCTGTGAATCAAGTCATGTGTTGTGTCTAGACAGGCCAAGAAGGAACAATCATTCCTATTCAGACTGGATACATTCAGCATACTCAGTTCTTGTGACTGTAATGTAGAAATGCATTATAATTGTACCATGCCACAAAACAATTGGCATAAAGATCAAATTGTCCTTAACTATATAAAACAATGGCTGCAATGACCTTTCAAGGAGGAAATTTACCTCTGCTTGGCAAACATTCTGACTCCAATACTGCAGCAATAGCAACATCTGTTTTGTGACTCTACATTTGAAAACATTTCCACTGTGAATGGAAATTAAACAAGAAGGCTCTGTTATCAGATAAATTAATCCAGAGTGCAGAATCTGTGGTTCAATAAAACAATCCAAATAGCTCAATTTCCACTCTCAAACTTAAAGCAAATAGGATGCTCAATAAAAACATTGCACTGGCCCTCTCTATTAAATAAAATCAATAGCTAGAGGACAAAGAACCTATAGCCATCACTTAATTCTCTTATCAGTGTGATTTAGGGGACAAGGATGATGTTAAATAACTGTAAATCCTTATCTTTGACTTTGTGGGTGGTTTATGGCAGTTTCAACAGCAGTTCAGAGACAGAATGTCCATACCTTCTGCCGGTTACACGATTTATAGCTTTATTACTCTTTGTCTAAAAGAGCAGGGAAACATAATTGAAAAGGAAGAGATAGCAGCCAGCGGGTGGGAGAGCTGGAGAGGGGGCATGCAGGAACTGGGAATCATCATTGCTAGAGACATATCACAGCGACAGTTTTATGGCTAAGGAGCCGGCCCTCTGTATTTTGGGAGCTCGGTTTTATGAAACGAGCAAGATACAATTTTCTGATTCATCTGCAAACGGTCCAGATTGAGTTTAGTATTCTGATGCTGGGCTTCAAACTGGCCCACATGAGCGTAGAGGTCACCGAGAGGGCTCGAGGAGTTGAAGTCACACCGTCACAGGCCCGCTCATATTATTGCCCTCAGTGACAACAAGCCTATTGTTCTCCCTGATAAGGCTTCAGTGTGCACAGTAATGGGAATTACGCAGGGCATAAGTCACAGAGAAATTGGGTGACAGTAGATCAATAGATAGTCGTGAAGCCTCAGGGACCATTGGTGAATTGTTTGTCCACTGGTGGGGAGTTAGTGGATGTTCAGTTCTGAATTAACTATCGAAACTAAGAATGCATTAAGCTCATAGGAGTAGGGGGAAAGGTGCGTGTTGACACAAGTTCATCAGCCTGACCCGTGTGTTTGTGGGACATCATTATGAGGTCGCATCCACCTCATTTTTTTTTTTTTTTTTCCAATACAGGCAATCTCTACTACAGGCTGCAATGCAACCAATTGGAACTGCAACTAAAATGATTTCCTTCATCGATAAATTTGTCAATTATATTTTTGATTAAAGGGTCAGTTCACATAAAACACAAACTAATGTTTTCTCTATAGCAATGCAGATGCTTCTGGGTTTATTTGCGTTGTCTCTGAAGATTTTCTACCACCACCTAAACACAATTCACCTCCATTGTGTTGGGGTGGAGGCAGAAATTTCAGGGATGACTGACTCTTGAATTGTAAACCTTTAGCACTATAGGGTACATTTTGTTTTTAGCTTTTTTTTGTATTCATTTATATTTATATCAATAATTTAATTAGTATGCTGTGTGTTGTCCTGTCTGTCCTGTTGTACTATGAACTCACCAAGCAAGTTTCTAACATGTATTATTGCAATGGCAATAAAGTTAAAACAAATCACCCTGGACAAATAAAACCAAAACTATGCATGGCTAGATACAACTAGAGGTAAATCAGAAAATAAGCTTGATTCCAATTTGGGTGAACAATCTATAAAAAAACCATAAAATGTCTCAAAATAATAAGAAAGCATCAAATTACTTGTTTAGTCTAACAACAGTCCAAATCCAACAAAATTCCATTTGATATAAAACAGATAAAAGGAGCAAATTCTTACATTTGAGAAACCAGAAGCAATTAATAGTTGCTGTTTTTGCATTAATAATGACTTAAACAATGACTTTTTACCAAAATTGTGGTCGATTCATTTTTGTCAATTACTCGACTAAACGTTTTAGCACTACCACCGTTTTAGTGATTAATCAAACTATCTGCTTCGTTAGCAATGCTGTTTTAAGTTTTAGTTTCCCTTTGTCTACAGGATAAAGTGTGTTTCTGTGGCACATGTTTTTGTGGACTGTGGGAAAAGTGCACAGTATGATTAGAGACGCCCTGGAGCCCTACGTGGGAGCTAGAGGATGGAAATGCATTAGCCTTAATCTTTAGTGTTCAAAATGATTAGCCAGAACGTGACAACTCCGATAAAACAGATTCCGCTGTTAAGTTCTTCAGGCAAATGCATATTGTGGCCATCACGCCGAGACATTCCCACTTAAATGCACAGATAATTTGTTGTTGCATTGCATTATTCCTGCCCCATAACCAGACCCCAGCCGAGTGAGCAATGTACCAATGATAACTAAAGATATTAATTAGTATATCACGATGGCGGCACATGAATTTTCACTACTAATAAATTCCAAGCCATCGAGTTGTGATTTAATTATGAATTATGTAAATGGTTGCCATGAATTATTTAGGTCTATGCATTTTATTAGCTAAATGGGAGAGCTGATTGTAGGCATATCACAATGATGAGGAGTGATTACAGCACAAGTACAGGAATATTTAGTGACTTGATCACAACTTCATGTAGGCCGCCTGCTAATGGCAGAAAACATTTCACATTGATGAATAATTGACTAAAGATGTTGTTTAATGGCTATTAAAGGGTCATGTTTACCCAGAGGTCTTAGGTTTTAAAGGTTCTTTAGTGTGTACATTAACCGCTGCATGATACATTATTAACAAAATAATTCACATAATATATTTTATCCATTTAAGTTCCGTGCAGTGTAATGAGACATTGTTGCACCATCAAGTTGAGGAGTTGCTTTTGGATTTTAATGTATTATTGGACAACATTTTGAGTCAATTTAAGTAATTTATGAAGCAAAAATGCCAAAAATATTCTTTCCCCAGCATCTCAATTGTGAAGATCTGCCCCTTTCCGTCTATAAAATGTCAGTAAATAGTGAAAAATGCCCGTCATCATTTCCCTGAGCCCATAGTGATATCTTTAAATGTCTTATTTTGTCTGACCAAAAGTCTAAAACCTAAAGACATTCCGTTTACTATCATAAACATAAGATTTTTAGCCTTTTTTGCTTAAAAATGTAATATCCAAACAGTTGAATTCAATTTCTGTTGATGGACTTGACTAAATTGGCTCTACTTTGAATAGCTGCCCACATCTCTTATTTGTTCAACAATTCAAATAAGTCTGCAGTGTATAGCTTATTGACGGCTGTTGCCTCGCTGGTGAAGCAATTGACCAATGAATGAGGACTTCTTCCTGCGCCAGAGCCAGAAAAGGCAATAGATGAGATCCATGCAGCCGCACACATTGTTGTTGGTGGGGCTAATGCGTACCCCGCTACTGATTGGTTAGGGGAAAACAAACAAAATAGACCCCTTCCTGGACAGAAATAGACTAAAATGAAGACTGTGTTAGGCTGAATGAATGAAATGTATTAAATGGCAATCAGTCTAATTTTCACAATCTTTTGACATATAATGGACTAAACAATTGACTTAAAACATGAATCAATAAATTAATCAACAATGGAAAGATTAGTTTCAGCCCTAAAACAAGGAGCAAGAAACAATATTTCAATCACTTGCCAAACAGGCTCAATTACTGTGTAACAGCATAAAGGACAGAAGAATATATGGTAGACATAAACACTGGGTGACACTGTTGTGTATATAAGTCACTTCTCAAAATTCATTTCTTTAGACTTGCTTTTTTGTGACGTCGGCCCTACTGTTTGGCTGCCTGTTATTTTTACTGACCTCATCTGCCTTGCTTGTCTGTCAAAGCACTTCGTAAACTTTGTTTTTAAAAAGGTGCTATATACACATAGTTATTATTATTATTATTATTATTATTATTATTATTATTATTATTAGGACATTTGTTTCTCAAATTTCATAGTGAAATCTATATGAGTATAGCTATCTACATCTTTGTGCCATTTCTTTTTACCACTTTTCTTCTTGTCAAGTTAATGTAGTGCCAGGAACAAGGCGTATATTTGTTTTGAAGAGGGCTGTCAAATCGAACGGTCAGGCTGCATTTTTTGATGGAGTCGTATCGCTCGCTCATCTGTCAGTCAAAGAAAGACCAAAGTCAAACTTGAGAGTTGAGGAGCGGACTTACATTGCATTTCATTGTCTAGGAGAGCAGAGAAGTCTGACGAGCACAGTTCAGCTCTGATTTAAAATTTGTAGGGCATATTTGCTAAGTAATAAAGTGTAGCAGCGAGTAACCATTGGGATAGTTGATACAGTAGGTCACCCAAAGCTTAACAAGTGCTATGTAGAAAAGGATAATTGACTCATAATGTTCCCTGTAGTCTGTGATAAAAACAGAATATTGCCTCATCACACAAAGAAGGCCTACACACATTTCAGAGCACATTAATCATCCCGGCATGTGACAAAACTCTTCTTCTCATAGACAGTAGACTCGAGTCAGGCCGGCCTATAAAATTCAGTCACCACAACAGTGTCAGACATTGTTCTGGCATACCAGAAAATTCCCCGACCCGGGGAGCGTGTCTTTCTACTGGATTGTTATGGTGTTTACTCACACAAGAGGCTTACCCCGAGGCGAGCTCCACACCTCAGCGACCCAGCTGGAAGCGTCCCAGCCCCCTGGAGGAGTACTCTAGCCTCCCCTGCTGTCCACACTCTGTTAGTAAGCAGCAGCGGCAGGGCCAGCAGCCAGGACTATCTGGGAACTGGAGATCAGTGAAAAAAGAGCATCAGATTGCAAAGCTTTCCATCAGGTAGAACAGGTACGAGGAGGTGTCTTTTAGAAAACAGCACTTGAATACTACCATCTGCACACTGTCATTATCAAACAGGAACCTGTGCTGAGATTACTGTGGCCTTCACATGCACTGGATTTCTATCTGGTTGATACATTTCTATCTGTGTGTCTTCCCTTTATTCACTAGATTGAAGATAAGAAAGTAAAGAACCTCCACATAGTCTGAGGTTATTTTTTTGCCACAATGCTTCACATGCACTGAGGGACTGAAACACTTAAATGTATACATTAAAAGCCTTTTAAACATTTTATGTTAGGATTAAAATGAAATGTGCATGGAATAAGATCAAGGGGTAAAACAAAGTGCAGCCCTAAATGTTGCTCCTTAGCCTGTTATTATGTACCTAAATGATTAAAGATTTTAATAATGTAATTTAAAGGTTAGTTAAGTGGTAATTAATGACAGCCTATGCGACCCAGAGTTTGTATTTAGGGGTGCATGTACATTTTGGGATGATTAAGGCATTTTGTCTGCTAGTCATTAGGTTTAGCATTTGTTCACCACCAAATAAAAACCTACTTCTTTTCAGTAATACATGGCGTCACTGTTTGTCTAGCACAGATATACCTCTAATTCTGCTTCTTCATTTGGGTTGAAGGTCTGCAGCTCTGCCTGCTGAATGTGCTGAAAGTTTGTACTTCCCTACAGAGTTTTGCTCTCGTTTTGTTCGTCAAATAATCATCAAAATACACCTGAAAGCACTTTTATTCTTTTTGTGACAGAATATTTAATGTTCTAACTAAATATAAATGAATAAATGTAACAAGTGAGGTTAACTGCCTTGACAACACTGCCCTCCTCTGTATGAACACCTATATTACATGTCCTAACCTTTTTCATTATCCAATTAATTTACAGTAAGGAGAAGTTCCATGGTCTATTTATCAGCTTTGTCACACTAATTATTATTTTTTAAACAGTCTGTCAATTAATTCTGTCTATTTTAATGCAACATTGTGATTCTACTTCACTACGTTGCAGGGGGAAAAATTGTACTTTTTACTCCACTACATTAATCTGACAGCTGTTACTAGTTACTTTGAAGATGTAGACTGCATATGAATGTTGTTTAATTTATAACAGGCTAATAATAATAATAATAATAATAATAATAAAACACGTTAATACTTTGCATACAATAATAAAAACTGAATGGAACCATTCTGCATGAGAGGTACATTTATTTTTGACACTAAGTATATTGTGCTAATAACATGTCTGTTATCAGCACATGAACTGTAAATTAACTGTATTTTGACTGGAGGGCTTTTACTTGTAACAGAATAAATGCACACAGTGGTATTGATACTTTTACTCAAGTAAAGGATATGAATACTTCGTCTACCACTGTTCAGCTGCACACGTAATTACTCACGGTTATATTTTTTTGACATCCTCTAAAGAAAGGGATATGCACGCAGCAGTGAGTCCTATCCATAGACGTGGTCCAAACAATGGGCGTCTGTTTTACAGTCCTATCATGAGAGCAGCAGGCGGTCATATGACCGTCATTCTCTACATGACTGAGCGGATTTTTAAGGTTCATTTAATCAGGAATTCAGTTAGGCGCTCTCTCAGACCCACAAGACCCTCTTCTTTAGACGCAACTGTGTGGTGAGTTGTTTTTCCAATTTGCAGCTGCATGTGGGTTTCATTTCATGGCTCAAGTCTATAGCTCTACATATTGCGCCTTACACAATGTTTGTCATATGAAGGAGGAATGTGTCTAGTTTATTTGGATTTATCAAATATACATTCAACTTTTATCACATTTTCCGTGTGACTGGCTTTTGCTGGAGTCGCTACACTTGACATTGTCCTTATTTCATCGACGCTGTTCACAATGGCGATCACATGATCGTAACAAGTGTTGCACCGAAAGCTGTGTGACCTGACAACTTACCCAATGTGCTGGTCCATTAAATATTTAGTTTTCTTTTTTTTTTTTTTTTTTACAGTAGAATATGATTATTTTAAGTTTTCAATAGGTCTAGTGTAAGGTTTTAGGTAGGTTATTACAAATGTAACTCGTGCATGCAGTCACAAAGAAATAGTGAAATAATGTTTAGAAACATTTCAGAGAAAATGTACCTTAATATATTTTATTTACTTTCAGATAAGCATGTGTTACTATGCCTGAGGTGGTTAATATGGTCACCAGCGGTTTACTCTCTCCTTAGGAAGCAATAACAAACCGCGAATAATCATGCAGCTCGCACCCGTTGATGTAATGTATTCATGTTGTTTACGCCGTTTGCGAAGACGCTCTTCTTCGCCCTCCATTGTCTACCACGCACGGGCAGGCGATGTGCGGCAGCGCCCTCTGCGGTCACAGATTCTGATGGGTCACAGCCTAGTGTGCCGACAGAAACGCAAGAGGTCTCCCATGCTGGTCATCGCATCTAGTCGCAGTATTACGGTACAGCGCTAAACGAACACGGAAGAGCTTGAGCTGGGATCAGATTTATTATCGTATGCCGTATCACAATTGTCGTGTAAGATATGTCTTTTCGTAATATTTCCAAAGAGGCACTGGCTGGATCCATCACACTGGGAGTTGTTTTAGTCGCCGGTTATTTCTTTGGTAAGAGCGAAGGTGATCAAGCCTAAATATACTTTTTTCATGAAGAGAGGTTTATATGTAGACTTAGCTCTACACAAGGAGGAATCCACCTGTGAAATCTGTAAAACCATTTTTATGTTTTGGTTAAAAGTTACAAGTACAAGTTTAAAACCAAAGCTCTGAGTGGAAATCTAACCCAGGTACAGCATTTTTCAGTCTTTCAAATCTGAAAGAGGAAACCAAGAATTACACAATCAATTTCCCTAAGGTTTTGTCCGTCTGACATTAGTACATTGTGGCTTTCTTTGACTTTCCCTTCCAGCTTCTACCCTTATAATGGTAAATCCCAAACTGCAAAGCTTTTGAAAATAACAGCAATATCCAGTGATGTACAGACAGAAAATATAGGGACACAGAGACACTGTCACCAGAATGCGACAATTCATTGTATTGTATTGATGTCAAGCTACATTGTCTTACAATTTCCAGTCTTCATTTCTTTATCTGGATCTGTTGCTGCTGGTGCAATAATTGCATTTCCCCCACTGAAATCATTTAAGTTTTATCTAAATCAAATAACTACTGTACATTAACTAGACCAGACTTCAGTTTCCTGAAAGATGTATAAGCTGGATGGTAGATCAGCGGGCAATATCGTGCTCTTAAGATCCTTATAATTCTTTCATGGTTCACGTTTGTCCTCAGGGAAAAAGAAATCTTCCAAAATGAGCATCTTTAAAAGTCACGCCGAGGGAAAAGACAACCCACTGCTGCAGTATGTCCTCAATAACTCCTTGAGGGAGCATCCGGCCCTGAAAAACCTCAGACTGGTAAACTCGTCTTAGTATATAGTATATAGTATATACAGATGTGCTCTGGCAAAATGAAGCACTCAATGTCATAAGATGTAATCATGTGTTGTGTTACAGTGCAAGTTGTGAATCTAATACAACCGGTTTCCTCCCATTGCTTTCAGAGGACAATGGAACACTCCTTGAACTTCATAATGGTCGCCTGTGAGCAGTCGCAGTTCATGGCCAATCTGGCAAAACTAATCAAAACCAAGAAAGCATTAGAGATTGGTAAGGGCCTCGGACCTAACATCACATCTGGTCTCTGAAACATACACCTGCTCATGATTGAGATTCAACAATCCTTAACCTGTTCAGACACGAGTACCTTTACATGCACACAAGAAGAAGTTTCTAGGAGAAATCGGGTTGTGCAGGAAATTGAGTGTTTATTCGCGGATACCAACTGCTTCCCGATTGTCTTTTTTGGCTAAGCGTAGTGAAAGACTGCACAGTTTTTCCTTACAGCGCACATTTTATAAGTAAGTTGGTAAAATGTTAAGTAGAAACTGACCTATTCAGACTTATAGAGGTTAATCAGTGTCAGTTTCAGTTTAAGTCTGACTTTGAACTAGTCTAGTGTTGTTACAGTGGTCTTGTTTGTACTTGGAACTATGTTTATATAAGTCCTAAATTACCCAATCATTAGCCTATTTATTGAACTTAGATTTTGATGCACCCATACACTATAGATGTGTTATTTTTGACTGCATTTTTTGCCTTTGAAAAAAAAGCACTGAATCAAATTATTTTTGAATTTTTGAATATTTTTGAATCAAATTATTTTAAAGACAAGGATGCAGTACACAGTACAGTAATAATGACCTCTCCTTTCATCGCACCGCAGTGCTGTCACAGCAATACGTTCCCTGTCCAAAGTCTTTGTGAGGCACAAGCACACATCTAAAAGGCTGATTAGAAACATGGTTAGCCTACATGTACACATGGCCAAGAAACCAGCTTTCTCCACGAGAAATCAAGCAGATGAAAATCAGGTTTCTCTATTCCCCTACCACGACTACAGAAACCAGGTTTCTTATATGATATTTAAGAAATCTTTTGCCATATCAATTGTCATCCATTTTGCTGATTTTAGTGCGCTCTCATTGCAGGAGTATACACAGGCTACAACACACTGAGCATTGCACTGACTTTGCCTGACGATGGAGTTATAGTCGCATGTGATATCACTGAAGAATACGCCAACATTGGTAAACCCTTCTGGAAAGAGGTACCATTCACATCTATGTTTTAGTGTTTTTCAAAACACTGTATTATGATGGGGTTCAGTATATGATGTGTAATACTGCTGTATTGTTCCCATATTGCAAAGTGCTGATCAGTGCAGAGGATTTTCATACAACACAGGTAATAGACGTACTGTAGCTCTAAGTATGTGCATCTGCATGTGGAGCAGACTTCAGTTGTCAGTCAGTCTTTTGTGTGATTAAAGACGACTACTGGACCAGTCTGCCAAGTCTTTTAATAATCATAAAACAAATCCTTTTTAAAATTATTTGCATCAACACCACATTCAGAGCTAATTTCATGACTTTCAAGTTATTTATGTTTAGTCACAGTTAATAAATGCAGACTTCCACTTCCTTCTCAGCATTTTGAATAACTGCCAATTAATGTGTTAAGATAATGTTATGGTAAATCTGCTTACATGCTTGTTAAAAAAAAATTATGTATTCACGAGCAATTGTAAAAAAATAAGTAAAAATAAAATTGCTTTCAGCTGTATCTACACTGATATCACGAGGCTATATCTTATTTTGACTAATCCAGAAAATAGCAAAACTAGGTTATTGTAAACAATGTCATGTTTGCAAAAACAACTAAAAAAGGAATAAATATGCATGTAAATACACTCACAAAAAAGACATCCTAATATACTGCAAGACTTTGTTTCTCATGCGTCATTAGACAACTTCTCTGCTGCATTTTTACCTTAAAAAATTGTTTGTTTTTTTGTTTACAGGCTGGAGTCGAGCAAAAAATTGATTTACGCATTCAGCCAGCACTGAAAACTCTAGGTACAGTAATACATCTCTTTCCTTAACTTACTATTCTAAATTTGACAGAAGAGGTACAATTTCCTGACGGAAAAATTAAATAATTCTAGAGGGCTTGTGTGTGTCTTCATTTTTGTGAAACAACACATCATCTGAATGGGATTAATGGTATATCACATCCAGGACTGCCACAGTCTAACCTGCATCTGTGGCTTAGTCTAAACAGTGTCTGTGCCCTTTAAAAATCACTTAAATGCCACTGACTGGAGGTTCCTGTATATCAGGTTTAGGTTACATCTGCTGCACACACAGTTAAGATTAGGTTTAAAGGTCATGGAGTTCAGAATTTAATAAAAAATGAAATACTTTGGAAACACTATCATAACTGTTAGACTATGGTTATTTCTGTTATTACATTTAAAAGGTGTCACATCTGCCTCAATTTATTGTTGATGATGCCCAAAAGAGAGTTACAGGAAGCTCCCATATAACAGCTCAGGGAAGCGGCTGTGCACTGCTCTTTAACCAGACGTACATTTGTCAATACTAACCAGCTAGTCCGCATCTGAAAGTTGTTTCTCTTGCAAAAAAAATGCTTTAAAACAATTCCGGTTATGCTTGAAATCTCGCCTGTGTTGCTTGTCGAAGTTTGATTTCAAGTGTGAGATCTAGATAACGTGTGTGATGGGCTCATTGTTGCCCCTTGTGGCCGTTGGGGGAAAACACACACTGTTTCTGTCCTCCGGCCTCAGGGGCAGTAATGAGCCCTTACGGCTTGGAGGCGAAGAAGACGCCTAGCGACACACGTGAGATTTATAATTTATCTGAGGCGTTTGTTATTGTTTTTATGATAACTAAAAGTCCAGCTACACTTCAAGTGACAAAACACACACTGTAACGTTACTTGTTCCAATGGTGATTCTAAATTATATGCTATGCTGAATAACAAAATCTCACAGGTGAAATCAATTTCCTTGATTACCATTTGGTACAACAATCGGGTCCAATTTAGCAGCTGCGTTTTAGCTGAACTCATTCAGCTAAGCTAGTCAGCTGCTAAGTAAAGTTAACGTTACCAGCAAATATAACATACAGGTAAGCGAGCTAACATTACCTGAATATAGCATAAGTTAGAATGGCAGCTCACGGCTATATACGTTTTGGTAATTTACCTGGATTCCAGTTGTCCCGCCAAAGAAAGAGATCCGTTAGCTGCTTCTTTCTTTATTCATTGCAGCCTAAAACAAAGTTATTATTATCGAATCAGTTTAGTACAAAACATTTTAGTTCAGATTCTGAAGTTGTTTCCACTTGACTCAAACAAACGCTGAAGGGTGAAGAGACCGTGACTATGGTGACGTCACGTGCATATATCATCGAAGAAGTCACATGACCCTTTGAATTATTTATTTTTGTAATATTTATTTATTTATTACATTACTAACCAGTATGCAGAATTAGTAGAATAGCTGCCAATGCAGTACTAATAATTTCACTTGTATAATGATTAACTATGTATCGTCAAAAATAAAATAACTCATCATTTCATCGAATGTTATCACCAAAGAAGATTTGCATTTGCTTAAATGCTTTGTTGGGTGAAGGATTCAAAGATTTGTTAACATGGTTAAGTGAAAATCTCTATTATACATCTGTGAAGACAACAGCTTGGCTAGGCATTTTTGTACAAGTTGATTACAAGCGACTTTGAGCCTGGGAAAAGCGCTATATAAATTCAATTTATTATTATTATTATTATTATTATTACATGACAAAAAGAGGAATACTTTGCTTTTATGATATAAGCACTTTATCAAAGGCTTTGCAAATATATAATGTGTATAAAACATTTAATTAAATCTGCAAAGATAGACTTAAAATCCTCTTCCAAGGATCCAGTCCAAAGATTGCCTCTCATCATATCTCCATTTTCAAAGACCACTATAGTTCAATATTTAACCCCATTTGACAAAGTTTGTTTTACAAGCATGTAACCATGTTGGTTACAAAAAATAAAACAAAGGTCATCAAATGGGTTACATTAAATACAGCTGGGTTTGTTTGTTTTTTAAATCATGAAAATATTTCTCTCGAAGACATCTTACGTTGGACAATTTTAAATTGACCTTATTCCTTATTTCTTCATTTTTATTTTGAACAAAAAATAGCAATAAAATAAAATCTAAAAACACAATAAGTGCGTAGCAACACACCGAAAGGAAAAACAATATCTATGAAGTGTTGCAAGACAACAAATATACACACCTTAATTCACTTTATTAGGTATCAAGAATCTTGAAGGTCTTTTTTAAATGAGTTTCTTATCTAGCAGTGTTAATACTGTACATTGGGATTGTTAATTATAACCTGAAGTATAATTTACCTCTCTATTCCATCTTGTTTCTTTCAGATGATCTCTTGTCAGATGGCCAGGCTGAAACATTTGACTTTGTCTTCATTGATGCAGACAAAGTTAACTATGACAACTACTTCGAAAAGTCTCTGAAACTGTTGAGGAAAGGGGGCATCATTGCTATCGACAATGTAGGGGCTTCACCCAATACAAATATTTAAGTTTGACTTCTTGTAGTATGTTATTTTAAGCAGCTAATTCCCTACACTTGTTTTTCTGGTCCTGCAGGTGCTATGGAGTGGAAAGGTGGTGAATCCATCCCCTGACGACACAGACACTCTGGCCATCGACAAGCTCAACAAGAAGTTGCACCGAGATGCTCGAATCAGCCTGAGTATGCTCACAGTGGGAGATGGGCTTACAATAGCTATCAAATTATAGGACAGATGTCTAATAAGTGCAATGATTCATAGGCTTTGGAAGGTAACTGGGGAAACTATGTCCTTTTTAAAGTTAGGTGAACTATTATATTGGATATGCCATGGTAGCTGAAACATGTTACTATCTGGGCTCATGTTACTTAGTAATTCCAGTGGCAGTCGTTTTACTTCACAATCAGTAACTTAATTCATTTTACAGTAAAAAGACAAAGTGCAGCGTTTGAATGAAATGAAGAAATTTGATTAAAAAACAAACTGTACATGCCAAATGTTTTTTGTAGTGCATCATTATTTAACCAAATAGATTTCATACCATTCATCATGCTGTCTAATTATGCATTGTTGTGAAAATACAGGAGATGAAGGTTGATTTCAGGACTTTATTGCAAAGGTTAGATGCACACCAACACACAAATGGTTTCCTGATTAGTGTAAGTCTTCAGAAATGGGAAGAAAAGTGATTCACTCAGATAACCATTCACTCAAGTTACACTGAGGAAAAGGAGAATCCATTTAGCATTGTCTTGCAACTTAGAAGCAGGTATTTCAGGTATCGGAGTTCTCAAACTCATCACACAGCACAATTAAGCCTCTAGAAAGATAAGTGAACACCAGCCACTAAATTGGCTTTGATCTTGATAAGCATATTTTGTTAAACCTTCTAACAGGTAAAACATCACTACTAAAATACAAATAAAATGTGCAAATACAACAAAGGAGAAAGAGCTTAAATAAGATATAGTCTACTGTGCAAATAAACAGCTCATGTTTACATTCTACATTATCACACTTCAGCAAAATAACAAGGTTTTGTTTTTTTGAAACCATTCCTGGACACCCGGATCACTATTGAGGAAAACTTGGCAGAAGGAGTAACTGATAGATGCATGTGATTGAAACATGACTAGTTATTATACCCATGGAAAGGTTTCCATTTTAACAGTGCTCAAGAACTGGGCTTCTTTTTTGTTTTGGCTTCATCTCTTTAAAATATCTGTTGCTGTCCAGATGGGAGCGCTCAGGATCAGATTCTGCTGATATTTCTCTTTTTCTTATGAAATGGCAAAGCAAATCCTTATGCCTCCAACTCCAGGCCCAGACCAAGTTTGTGACCACCAGCATTGATGCTCTTCCCATCCACCAGTGCCGAGAGGACTAGTTTCATACCTGAAATGCAAAAATGAAATACATGTATATTTATGTTACTGAAAAAGAGGTCCATCGTGTTTTCAACTGTATGCTGGACGAGAGGTGGTTCTTACCAGGCCGGAGAGTCTGGGTGTATCCAATTCCTACCAAGCTTGCATTATTCACCTTAGCCTGGAGAAAAGTATTAAATCATTAAATTAGTATTCAGAGCGTACATACTGTACAGCTACAAGGCTACACAAACTTCTATATATTTGTTATTTTAATGAACATTTGATGTACTTAAAATTAAAGTAAGCAAACAACAGTTCAAGAGAAAAAAGTGGAAATGTTTACCAATTTCTCATGAAAATGTCTTTAAAAATCAAAGCGAAATTGAACGGTTAACACATTTTTAAGACACCCTGTTGACAAACATGGGTGGGAAACAAATTCCTTGGGGGAGGTAAAAAAAAATATATAACACACTTACTGATATGGAGGCACTGGAGTCTAACTGGTATTTGGCAGCAATTCCAAAGCGAGTGCCGTTGCTGCCTGCCGTCCAGGCAAGATTAACAGCAGTCTCTAGTTTGTCGTTTACCTTCTGGTAAATGGAACCACTAAACTCTGAACCATCATTTCTGAGAGAAAAAAAAAGCCCCAAAAAATTAAAACATCCCTTGCATGTCAGTATTTGTTTTGTAAGTTTCCCCTGACAAAAATATCACATGATCAATAGATCAGTGCGATTTTGTAAAGCTATTTGTGTTACTCTACAGTAAAGTTACTCATCTCGCTTGGCTCAAATATTTGTTGATACTAAAACTTACACATTGGTGTGGAGCTGGAAGTCTCCAGTCTTGTAACCAACTGAAAAGTTGCTCTGGGTCATCTTTGATTTGGCTGAGTCAAAAGTCATCTGGTAGCCAGCCAGCCAGCCCTCGTAGCCGGCCACTGCTGCTCCATGGATCGTAGGACCAGCAAAATCTAAATCTACATCAGCACCAACATTAAGGTATTCCCTTTTGTAAGCCGTCTTGACCTTGCCGCTCTTCTTGCTGTGAAATTTAAAAAGAAAATGAAAAGTGAAAGTTAGAAGGATGTTCTTTTTACAATGACTGATTTTACAATTAACATATGAAACCTGTAGCTTACCCTGTATTTGGTGAAAAAGTAGTGTCAAAAGTAAGTTTCAGCCCTTTGGTGATCTAAAGAAGATCATTCCATCAGTCACACACTTAATTTAGAGCTGTTGCATTAGTGGGATGATCAGCAAAATAAAGTTTTCAATTTACCTGATCCTCAACACAAATTTCAGTTCCAAGTGTGTTTTCTGTGGTCCACTTCTCTGAGAAGGTCAGCCCATACTCAGCCCACTTGTACTTGGTTTCCAGGGTTCCGGTGACCTTGCTGGTGTCTACGTTGGATGAGCCGGACGTTTTAAACTCCTAAAGTGAATACAAGAGGAAATTAAATCATATCTGGAAACAGTACAGCAGGTTTGATGAGTACATCCACTACTGTAGAGAGAGTAAACACGGTAAAATCAGATACTAATATTGACAGAGTTTAAAAAAAAAAAAAAAAAAAAATCTATCGGCTGGTATCAGGGTTTCCGCCAGAAAAGTTGTTTAGCACGGTGGCAAGTGTCTTTTTTCGACAAGGGCCCGGCTGGGGCCAGTCACAGACGGAAGGCAGCATTAATGTAGAGCCCAATAGTTTCTGTAATAAGAGAATCATGGACTCGACTGAATAGCAAAATTGAGAATTTAAAAAAAAACTATAAGACTGATTCCATAGGGCCCTACATCAAGTCCGTGCTAAAAGCTAAATGGAGATTTGAAAATATGTCCAAGTTTTCAACCGAGCCACCTTACTGTACCTGTACTTTAAAAAAGAAATGTTAAAAATACATTAAAAAAATAATTCCCAGTGGCTTAGGCCCGGTAGGTGGCAACTTAGGCCCGGTGGGCCACCAGGCTTGCAAAACACTGGGGGAAAACCCTGGATATTCATTTTTAAACCTAAACACATAACATGAACAAGGATTTTTGATAATGATCCCTGAAACTTTGTTATTAAAGAATTGTCACCCTACTGAACATGCCAGTGCTCTCTGATAGACAAAATGTTTCTAAATTACCTTAAACACATTGGCATTTCGGTACTGCACTCTCTCTATACTTATTGGCCGATGTATATGCTGAGAACATTATCTGTGATAACCTAAAACCAGTTGATAATACCTGCAATGCACTACTGTATATTTATAGTAACAGCTAAACTCACCACTCCACTTGAAGACTTTGTCTTCACATCAAGCTTAACCAGTCCAAAACCTGCAAGGACAAGGACAGTGAGAAACTACTTACTGGGTTTGGTAATTCATTTCAAAACAGTCGGCCTGTCCTCTGAGGGTCAATAAATACACACTTATAAAACTGCCTTTTATCTTGCTTCCAGTTACCATATCCCTTATTGAAGATGTCCTTTGCTGATTTTCCAAGGTCCGCATATGTCGGAGGAACTGCCATTTTGCCTGTCACAAAAAGGACCATTCAGAGAGCGTAAATGATGAAAAAAGAACCATAATAACACTTAATGATCAAAACTAAGCATGTACATAAAAGTCAGAAAACTATGCATCTCAAAACTGTAAAAGGATAGAAATGTCAATGTTTAAAAACAACCAGGGCTGTAGCTACCATTAATGATGCTGAGGTCATGTCCTGGGTATCTTTACTGGGAATTATAACATTATAGCCACACAATTTCGAAAATGGTATTTTGTAGGCAGATTCTTTTTTATACTCTATTTACTTAAATGGACTGCTTTTGGGCCAAAACCAAAACATAATGGTAAAGAAATAGGAGACAGTATTTCCCCGTGAGAATTGTATTGCAAGGTGGAGAAGCCTAAAAACAGAATTTAGAACTTGTTGGGAAATGATGAAATAGCAAATATATAAAGCAAAAAAAAATTAGAGAGAATTGCAGAATGAAAAATCCAACTATTAAAAAAAACATTTGGGCGAATTTGCCAGTTTTTCTAAAACCTTGGTTACAGATTTGACTACAATTAGTTACTGGTTTTATTGAAGTAATGTTTAAACCTCATGAATTATTTTATTGAATAGTTATAAAGTGCCGTTACTGGACTTAAACTAGCTGTACTGCCAAGACACCTGCACCACTTCAGAGTCATACAGTCTCCATTACTCTCAGATTCTGTTACGTCTCCTCATTGTCAAGGTTAGACCGGAGGCTTCAAACTGTCTGCTTAACGGAACGTTAACGGTAACGTAAAGGATAAAGGTGTGATAGCATACCTGGCAAAACATCATTGAATGTGTCTTTTTCTACCATTCAATTTGGCATGAATATAAATATCAAAGCAGCCGTTTGTAAAATAACGTGGGATCAAATGGGGAATAATGCAACAAAATTAGGATTGTCTGTGAATTATGCATACGCAGTTGAGGATTTTCACTATTCAAAAAGTAAATTATAAGAAATATTACACTGTCATTGGTGCCTGCCTGCTACAGTATTTAAAGGGGGTTGAACCATAGACTATAAAACTACGGTTGAACACACGAGGGTGGTAGCGGGCGTTTTTTAGCTAGCAAATCGGACCTTTGGTAACCATTTCACCGACATTCAAACAAAATAGAACTTGAGCAACCTAAGTAATTACATGACCTATTACTTACCGAGTATTACTGTTGTCGAAGATGTTGCTGTTAACTTGTGAGATAGAAAAAGCGGCAGAAAAGCGACAGGCACCGGTGTAGGACGATATGGAGGAGACACCGCAACAAACACCCTCCTCCTGACCTCGGCGCCGCAGGACCCTAAATATAGCTGTTTATTTTGTGCCTGTCTAAAATCGGATCGAGATGATGATTTTGTAATTATCGGGTAGTAAATTAAACATTGGTTATAATGTTTGGCAACAGTACACGTAATTTTTGTCATTTGCAAGAGTCAACATTTTTCATGCCAAATGTGTGCTACCAGCACACCGGCAAGTGGAAGACCTCTAAATCACCATATTAACCTAACCAATGCGCTGATGTAACGTCAAAGATCCTCACACTACAGACTGTACATATTAACCATAGACTGTTAATATTATTTACAGTCTATGATACTAACGTTTTACTGAACTTTTATTTTTTTATCAGGAACAAACAAAAAACGACAATAACAATAGCAGGGAAACGTGAAAATATACAACATTCATTAATATTAAGCATACAGTAATACCAACTATACTGTAGCCTACTTAACCGCTTTCTTATTTTTCATATTATTGATGTCATAATTAGTCAGTAACTGTCAAACTTGCCCAAAGTTAGCTTTGGTGTCAGTCCACGGATCTTCGTAGCTATTTTAAATTATTTGTACCTACCCTAGTATAAATAACGCCATCACAAAGAAAACTAAATCTTAGTCTATGTGTAAAACATAAAGAAATGTCTTTGTAGCTCAGTTTTTCTCCTTATAAAATGACCATCTAATGTACACATTGTTTTTGTGTATACCAAGAGAAAAATCATATGAAAAATGTCCTTTCTAGTCAACAGAATATTCAAAATCACACATTTACTGGTACAGTCCGGAAACTAACACATTTATCACGCCTTAATCAAGTTTTAGTTTTAAGTATGTGCCCATACGTGTCCACTCACCATCTAATGGTTATTGGCTAAAATGTACAGTAAACATTAGCTTTCGACAATTTTATAAACTGATCATCTCTCATGCTGAAGACTATGCACAGTATAAGCCTATTTATAATGCACATTTATTAGAAGGTGCAGTGGGGGAAATTAGTTCAGAAACTGTTACATTTTAGTTCTTTAATGATGGAAATGACTGAATGAGACACAAAACAAGTAATGTTGTTGCGTGAGCATATGAACACCATCATTTCACAATGAAAGGATGTGTTGTATACTGTCATCTCCATTTAGAATAACCATGTTTCTACTATGTCTCTAACATGATGTAATGACCACATCAATTACAACATCTCTCTTACTACAAGTTTCACTCTCAGTGAAATGTAGAGGCCATCTGAAATCCACATTACACTTAAAAAGCACATTGTGTTTCAAATAAATACATAGTTAAGAGCAACTGTAAACATATTTATCCATGTGCATGTTGCTGTAACACTGTATGAAATATAAAAATACCTATTGACTGTTACGAAATAACGAAATAAATTAATATTAACAAATACAAATTTAAGCATCCTTTTCAAGAACGATTACTACAGATTAATGTCAAAGATTATCATTTACACTGTATGATGATTTAAAAAAAAAAAAAAAAAAAAAGCACTACACAACTATCCAACAGTAAACATGAAATATTTGGGACATTTCTACACAGAGAAACCTATCATAACACTCAAGGTAATTGGCAATTGGAATTATATTTAAGACAGCTGGAAATAAATCTTTGATTACATGTGTTTGGCTGATAATTAAATTATCATACTTTACTGTATCCTTCAGTGAGCCATGAATTACTCTACATTCCACATTTAGTAACACTGTCAACATGTAATTATTGTTTCAAGGAATGAAAGACTTTCAAACAATGGCAAAGAAGTAACACCCGTTTCTCAACATGATGAACATTTTGCTATATAGAAAAAAGCAAGTGTAATGTAGATATTTACATATTGCTTTAATAGTGGTCTATAGAGTTATGTTTTGATAAATTACAAAGTGGGAGGTGAGCCAAAACTTTCAGTCAAGAATTAAGATTCATAGCACTGAAATTAATAGGTATTTTAATTGCACAGAAAATGGCAAACTGCTGTGAAGGATTACGGACACTGCTGCCTGAGAATGTTTCGATGTGGCTTCCTTTTATCATGTGCTATCCAAATATACTCTAACAAACATATGAGTAAGTCTTTAAGTTGAGAGGTACTGAAAAATGCAGTTAATGCTACGTTAAATGATATCCCTTTAGAGGACAAATAAACAACCAATAAATGAGACATATCTCCACTGTGGTCACTTTTCAAATCAAGCAAAGAGTGTTAATGGGGCTTTTAAGAACCTCTGCAGTGTTTTCTGGATTTTGTTTAATCCACCTAAAAAATGGTGGCAGGGGAGGCCGGTTTGAAGACAAGTCCCGGAATATAAGAAGGTATGGCTCTGTGTATCCCATCAGGCCTTGGTGCTAACAGGATCACAACAGTAGTCTTTGTTGATGAAGATATCACACACCGCCTCAGTTGGCAACTTGACAAAGCAGACTAAGACAGCACAGGCTAAGACGTGTCTGACAGTACTGCTGCTGCTGTTCATTATCCAATAAGCCTCCTCATCACAGCAGGTCTAGAGAGAGGCCAACTGTACTCGTTGGGGACGGGCCCGTTGACATTGCTCTCAAAGAAGGAGAACATGGGGAACCAGATGCGAGCTCGTCGACTCTGCTGGTAGGCCCGGGTGTTGGCTAGAGTGTGGTAGTACAAGAAGAGTCTGGTAGTGATATAGAACGCTATGAAGACGTCAATCGAGTAGTGTTCATGTGCAGCCAAAATGAAGAAGATGCCGAAGAGATTCAAGACCCAGGACAACGTGTGAATGAAGTTCCAGCTTCGTGGGGTGTCTGTTTGTGAAATAAGAAGAAAGAACAGTTGAAGATACATTGAACAAATTAGCTTTTTCTGTTGTCGTTTGGAGTTTTTACTACACCATCCAGAAATCTATCATATCCTTAGGTGACTATTTCTGTCCATGTCAGACTGAGGAAGGCTATTTTATTTATTTATTTTTTTGTTATTTCAGTTGTAATGCCGAAGAAGGACACTGGATGGCAACAAAGGGACAATGTTCCCATTTTTTCTTCCTCTACATGAGTCTTCCTCATGATTTAGTACTTCAACCTTCTGATGTCACAGCTTTTAATAACAGCTCATAATCTATCATAATGTTCATGAATGAATCTGGACAGACTTAAAAGCTACTCACAAGGGGCGCCTGGATAGCTCACCTGGTAGAGCCTGCACCCCATGTACAAAGGCTCAGTCCTTTGCTGCATGTCATTCCCTCTCTCTCTCCTCTTTCACATCTTCAGCAGTCCTGTATAATAAAGGCCTAAAATGCCCCAAAAATAACCCTAAAAATTAAGAAAAAAAGCTACTCACACTCTGTGACAAAGAAGTTGAGCAAGGTAAGGACCACAGTGTGGCCGCTGAACATGTAGTCACCACATGTATGCACTCCTGTCAGAGTCATCCCAAAACCGCTCCAGATGGCCACAGCTCGCTGTAGTTTGGCCCACATGTCACCATACATCTAGAGGGGGAGAAGAAACGATCAGTACTGTGATCTTTTAAAGAGGCAGATATGTAGCGTTTAAGACACACAGAAAACAAATAATGTGTTACCTTTCCTGAGCATTGCAGGTGCTGTCCTGGCACAGACAGGGAGGTGACAAACATGGTGATACAGCGCAGCATGAACACCGTCCCCATGAGGCTGCACATGCGCCGCAAAAGGATAGACCTACAAGTCGTGAGACAAAGTTAACGTCCATAGCATTGGTTTAAGGAACACACTGTAGGTATCCAACAACACAATCCCTGCGGTGACAACATTGTACTCTACTGTACCTGTGTTTATGAAGCAGCAGAACCAGCACCCAGATATTACAGAGGATCACTCCACATGCTTCTGCCATGGCAAAGGCCCATGGTATTCTAGGCACACTGTTGAACAGAGAAAAAAAGAGAGATTAATGCTGAAATGACTAGTCACTTATCAATTAAAAAAAAACAACCTCCAAACATTCTCTGGTCCAATTTCTTAAAAGGGAGGATTTGCTGCTTTTATCTGTTTTATATCCTTGTATGTTGAATATCTTTGGGTTTTGGACAGTTGGTTGAACAAAACAAGCAATTTGATGTGGTTTTCTATTATTTTATAAAGTAAACCATCCAAAATTGAGACATTAATCAACAATGAAGTCATAAGATAAATCTTGAATTAACTCTTAGACTCAGTCCTAAAAAGACACTTAACACATTAACATATTTGGGGTTAAAATACTACAGTTAAGGCTTAAATATTTCAAACAGCTTCTAATTTATATGTTTAAAGTTTCATGACTGATATTAGATAACAAAATATGGACTGTAATATCACTAAATTAACAGAAAAGCTGTAACTTGCTTCTTCATGTTTTATTGTGCCAAAAAAATCAAATCAGCTCTCCCAATAAACATGAAAAGACATTCAAAGCTGGTCAAAAGCAACGGGTCACACTACAAAGTAGGTCACTTTAAAAACCACTGAAAGGTCTCTTTGAACCAAAGCCCATCAGGAATATGTGAGGACAATAATAGAAACATGCTACAAGGAAGTAGGGCAATTATAATGTCCACCATCTGGTGTGAAAGTCTAACAAATAGTCTGTGATAAATATACACAGGGTTCAAAATTAACTTTTTCATCCACTAGCCAAATGGCTAGTAATTGTTCAAATTTTACTAGCCACTCAACAGATGATATTTTATCTTATTTTGATATATATACTATGTATGTAGGTTGTAAATTGTATTCTACACTTGTATAAACATGTACATTCTATTCATTCCTCTAAGTATTTTTTCAGTAGGTGTTCTTTGTTATCTTATCTATCTAATTTTTTTAATCTTATTTATTATTTCTAGTATACAGTATTATTAGTTCTTGTATTTTCTCTCTGTGTGTGAGTGAGTGTGTATGTCCTTGTAACTTGCTGCTGTAACACAGTAATTTCCCAGTTTGGGATTAATGAAGTCCATCTATCTGTCTATCTATATATCTATTTTGAACCCTGAATATATATGTATGGCATTTCAAAAGTCAGAAAAAAAATAAGGCTTAAAGAGTGTCTTATTTGTCACACACCCACCTGTCTAGGAATATATCTGGCAGCGGAGGGTATGTGCGCATGTCAGGCACCCTCTCATGCACTATGACCATAACGAAGGACGTGAACCCAAACACAAATACCACATAGATGGTGCTTAGCACTGTCTTCCAGTACTCTGGATCCAGGCGCCTCATCTGCAGCTTGTACTTCCCATTAGTGTACTGGTGATACTCCTCTCCCACTGGTGCGGTGTCAGTGCTGTCACAGTCTCTGCCTGACTCTCCATTACACAGCCAGTCCAAACTGCCTCCGGTGCCTGTGGGAGAGCCATCAAAGGGAAGACCCAGCTCCTCCAACACATCAATGTTCTGTTTCTGTAGTTTGCGGATGGACACCATCAGCCGCTTGATGTCCCCCAGCACCTTGAGCTCCAGAGGTGGTGAGCGGAGGTCATACTCGCTGAGGGCGAGCAGGCTGGTGCCATCCAGTCGGTGCTTGTTGCATAGCAGGTCCACATAGTCACAGAAGCCCTCTTCCCTCAGCCACTTGGCGACATGCTTGGGCGTCCAGCGACGGACACTCAGTTGGGTCATTGCCTTTTCCTCACTCTGAAGGCTGGAGAAAAGAACATCAACATTTCAACTCAAACAACTGAGCTCTCCATTACTGTCAATATCAGTTCCTTATTGACTTCCTTACCAATAAACAAAGGATTCTGAAGGAGTAAGCACTATTAGGCACCATTTACTTTCACTGCATCAGCAATACTAAAATACAAACCAAGCAACACTGCCACATAGACAGCAATTCCTGAGCTACAAAGGCAAGCTGAGCATTCACAACTTGAGCAATATATGAGGCAATCAGTGCCAAGAATGTGCTAAGATAAGTTTGCATACACCCGAAAAATGTAGGTGAAGGAGCAGACATGTTGACTTTTGCAATAGTCATAGATAAGGACTTGTTGGCTATTATCCCCAATCTTATTATAGCCCACACTATCCTACACACTAAAAGGAATAATCCTCGTTTAAGCTTAACTTCAGTGTCCCTGGAAACAAACCCTGTCTCTAAAGTCTTTACCAAGGATTACCAAGATATCCATACAATGTTAGCATCTCTACCTGTTGAGTGATTACATGATATGATGGTACGGTGGCTTGTATGGTTTAGATACAGCAGCTATAATTCAGTAACTTTGTCCAGTAAAAACCACCCACATCACTGGCAGTGGCTATCAATAAGGTGGGGCCAGAAGCTAATTCTGCGAACTTCTATCAATATCTTGTAACGTTAACGTTAAGATAACTAGCCGACCACATGGTTGACGTTGATGTAACCACAAGCATGCCTTAGGTAGACATGAAACCAAGCGAAAGCCTCATCTGTTTTATCACAGCAACTCTCCCCCGGCATGCTAACGTCAATTCAAGTCTAGCTAGCTAACGTTAGCTAGCAAGCTATGAGCTATCGTGATCAATGCGTGTGCCTTAACGCTCACTCACCCGGACTGAGATGTGACAGAAGACGATACGGAAACGTATTTATTTAGCTAGCTAGCTAAATGGCATCTTACAAGAATCTGAAGAAATCGTATTTGCTTATGTTGCAATAACACGGGCTCGTTGGAAATCATTTCGCCCTGGCTTCGTGCTGGTTAGCACTGTTGACAACACAAGGCGGTAATGTCCAGAGTAGCTGCGCACGTAAAATCGGATACACGGGGCTTCAGCTGAGCAAAAGTGACACCTACTGGTGAAAAGAGTCCACTGCAGAGTCTTTAATTCTGCATTCTTGAAATTGTTATGATCAAAGAAATTACGTCTTTATGAAATAAATTAAAGGCCACAAAATACCACAACATGTAGGCCTATATATGAAAGATTTAGAGGCGTGAGCTTGGACACAATTTAGATTATGGGTCACTGATTTAATTTTAGACCAAGGACACCTGTCCTTGTCAATACCAACATGTTCATAGTAAAGCCTCAACAGAGTTGAAAAAGAAATGTTGGAGGAAAAAGTCATACAAATGGGTAGTTTCCGAGTTATGTAAGCAACTACAAAGATTCATTTAGTCATCTATGAACAATCTACTGGAAAGTAAAGCAGTTCCTCCTGCCACTCCATCTGTCAAAGACTTGGTGAAGGTTTTGTATGGAGGAAAAAGATTTGGTAATCATGTGAATGAAGTTTGGCCTAACCTATTCATTGGGGACATGTAAGTATTTGACATTGCTTTTGACAGCTTATAAAATAAAAGGCTCTCTAGATTGGTTCCTTCTAATGTGTTTCTTGTTACAATTCCTGTTTCCTTTGTGAACAGGTCAGTGGCCAATGATCGCTACAGTCTGTGGAAGCTGGGAATCACTCATGTTCTGAATGTAGCTCATGGGAGCATGCACTGTCAGGGGAGTCATGGCTTCTATGGCTCCACTGTGGATTATTATGGAGTACCTGCAGATGACTCACCGTACTTTGACCTCTCTCGCTACTTCTTTCCCTCTGCTGAGTATATTCAGAGTGCACTTGACATGGCTGGTGGTAAATACCCATTGTGTTGCTTTATGGTCACTCAGTTTTTTTTATCTCGGTTTTTAGGTGACAGGTCTCTCTGCAAGTCACTCATCTTATCTGGAATAAAATCCCAGTATCACCTCATGCTTTAGGTTCATTATAATCTTTTTCTCCTTTTTCACCAGCTCGAGTTTTTGTCCACTGTGCAGTTGGAGTGAGCAGGTCTGCCTCCCTCGTCCTAGCCTACCTAATGATCCACCAGCATTACACCCTGCTAGAGGCTATCAATAAGGTCAAAGAGCACAGATGGATTTTCCCAAACAAAGGGTTTCTCAAACAGCTTCGTGCTTTGGATATGAAACTACGCAAGACATCATGAGTAATCCTCTGCACCTCAAAAATTGATTTTTTTAAAATTACTGAACCTCAAAAGCCCATTTCCCTGCCAGTGGAGGGAGTTAATGTACTTTTGACTTTAATCAGTTTGTTTCAAGAATGGTATTGAATCTATTGACCCGGGTGCTGTGTTTAATGTGAATCATGCTGCCTGTTCACAGGATATTGACTCTTATATAAGTAGGAAATCATTGCAATCACCTTACCCTTAGAATCCATTTTAAGACTCAGAATCCATAAAAAATACTCATTTAATCTTTGTTTTATGTTGAAGGAAATTTACATCCACTGTGATGTGTTGTGTATTCACTTTAAAACATGAACATCAATAGATGGTTTATAACACCGGATAATTTAGTTGTAAGCAGAGTTAAGTACATTTTAAATGTTGAAATTTTGTGATTTATTCTTAATTCTCAGAAAAAAAACCTTATTTTGTTGCCTTCTCTAAACTTTCTTAGATGTGTTGAGTTGCACTGGGGTAGAATTTGTACTCATGACCTCAATATTTATAAAATCATTGCCACGACCCCACCATCAGGTTCTTAAGACCATGTAAAACCACTTATCAGTGTATGCATGTTCAATGGTCTTATGTTGTGCACAATTTTTATTGACAAGGATTTAACTGCCAAGACGATCTCAGCTGCTTTTCGCACTGTTCACATGCTGAGCAAAATGTACATTAACTGCAAATGTCTTTTGTTTCCCTGCATGTTACAGTGTCAGTAGTGTAGTGTAGTGTCAGTATTGTCCTCTCAATTTCTGTCTTGTGGTTCCAGTGGTAGACTGGATTCCGGCTAATTTTATGTTATGGAGTCAAATGGTGGAAAACATTTTACGGTTTCTGAGAACATACAGTAGGTCTTTGAAACCTGACAATCTGCCTTGGCAGGAAGTTGACTATATAACATGAGAGTTTAGATTCCAATGGTCTCTTCTTACATCTTGTAAATCAGATGGAGAGAAAGTGTGGAATTTATTGAATATTTCTAATAAATGCTTGGATAACAGCTTGTCTAATACACTGTGTATGCACAGTATCAACTGAGCCTCTTCACACACAGGAACACACACAATTACACCTGCATCTCACCAGAATCACATTCACCAGCAGGAATAGATTTTATTTTTATGTACATATCAGGTGGGATTTGGTCCAACCACACAAACCACTGTAGATACATCAATAAGCAGATGCAGCAATCAATCAATAAATGTCTCCAGGTCAAAATGACTGGAGACATTTATTGACTTTTTGTATACAACAGCAGTATTTTTTTTTTTTTTTTTTACAAAACATCATTGCACCACATTTTACATACATGTTCATGACCCTGAATGAAGAGAGGTCAATACATTTCAAGGCTTAAAAGAGAGGTTAATTATGTTTTTCTTCTATTTAAAAGCTGGACTGGGTGAAATTGACCTGCCACATAATAGGAGGGTTAAAAGAGACACTCGAAGCAGTGTGAGGGTTTATGTCATGTGCAGCCAGCGGCAAAGCTTAATTTTTTTCCCTCTTGAGCTGATTTGCTTTCACACAATATTTATTTCGGAGCAGTAAAGTAGCTGCATTAAGCTGTTGCAGTATTTCTGTTCCATAAATGCTGCATTAAAGTGGACTTTCTGCCATCCAGTATAAGCAATGCACTTAAACATTGTGTCTATAATTGCATCCAATTATCACTGCATTATGAAATTATTCTTTGTTTGAGGCTTATTAAATTAGAGTCCCACAGCAGTGGGAAAAGCAGAGCTCGGGCTGCTCTGTTTGTTGTTCTGCCCTCTGCACGAGTAAGACTACACGCTAGGTTAAGCACTAAATTGGGTAACTGTTCAGTGACCGCAGATAAACACCTGTTCGTACAGATCATCCTGAGCCAGAGTGGACGGGAACCGCTTTGATACAACATACATTTGGACCAGCAATCGATCCAAGACGGGGGTTTCGGACCTAAAATGTCAGACTTGAAAGGCAAGAGAAAAGAATATCTAAGTGTGAAGGATCTGCAGAAGGTTTTGGACTCGTGCAAACTACATCTGAGTCAAGTTGATGAGGTCTGGCCAAACATATACATAGGGAATGTGTAAGTATACATTTCATTTCAGACTTATTGAGTTTGCCTCACAAGGAAATGTGAAACCTGTTACTTGTAAATGTTAAACTGTTGTCATCTTTTATATAACTCCTGCACATGATTGTGTTTTTCTGGTACAAAAACATTGTGCTGTAATGCTTAGTGTTCACAGAAGTCTTGAACCTCTTTCTGTCTCTTTGTCTTGCTAGGGCAGTAGCCCAAAACAAGACTGCTTTGCAGAAATTAGGTATAACTCATGTATTAAACGCTGCTCACTCCAAGCGAGGCAGCATAGGGAACCAAAGCTTTTATGGCAACGGCTTTGTGTATTGTGGCATTCCAGCAGATGACTCAACACACTTTGATCTGGATGTTTACTTCCAGCCTGCAGCTGATTTCATTCATAAAGCTCTGAAGGCACCTGATGGTAAGATTCTTCTTTTTCACATGAATTGTCATATGCATGCATAGTGACTAATTGCTGTAAAAATATGGTAGTTTTTTTTTTTATTCCTGCACATCACATCTTTTATTTCACTCCATAAATCCTTAATAAACCAATCCACTCAAATTCTCCCATCATACCGTCCTTTCAATGTCACTTGTCTCCACAATGTAACACACTTGTAATGGTATGTACGAGTATTTTCAGCCAGTAGTAGTAATAAGGGTCTTACCTTGCAGAATTTCAGTCTATAATGTGACAATGGCTCCTTTCAAAGAAGCTTTCAAGAGGAGGACGAGTTGGATTAAAGAGACAGTTGGGCCCAGCCTGCAAAGGGACCTTAAATGAACAAAGGCAATGAATTGTAGGCACTATTTTTAGCTCACAGCAGAAAAAAAGAAAGGCCAAAGTGTGAGACGGGTAGTCATGTATGATATTAATAAGACAGAGGCCTCTCACTAATCCTTCCTTCACACCACCCCTCTCTCTCCCTCATCTTGTCTGTTCTTCAGGGAAGGTTCTGGTGCACTGCATCATGGGAATGAGCCGGTCATCGACCTTGGTGTTAGCGTACCTCATGATCTACCATCACCTCACGCTCAAACGGGCTTTGCAGAAATTGATCGAGAAGAGAGCCATCTATCCCAACAGGAATTTCCTGGCTTTGCTGTTGGATCTGGATCTTCAGCTGACAAGAAAAAAGAAAACATGTCAGATACTGTAATCAAGAGAAGTTTATACTTTTTTTAGCCACACAGCAGCATTATGTCTAGGGATGGTGATGCCGGTCGGTCTGTTGGTCCAGACTGAAATATTTCTAATCGATTGTCATGAAATTCGGTTCAACTAATGACTAAATATCTGTGAGACTCCTTGAGTAGGCTAACAGTAGGCTAATCTATCATGTTGGCATGTTAAACGTAAAAATAAAAAGAAGAATGGGAAAGCTGCACACATTTAACTACACATAATAACTCAGCCCTCAGTTTTTAATTAGCATGTTAAATGTTGACATAATAACATTAATATAGGCCTACTAAATGTTATTGTAAGGAGAAAATCTGTACACTCATAACTTAAAAAAAAAACTCAATCAACATAATAATCACATAATGCTGTCTTCTAAATATTAGAAAGTTATGCCGAGTTAAACATTAGCATGTTAACCTGCTAAGTATGCACATGTTAACATGCTAACATACTAAGCATTACATACAAAATATTAGCAATTTAAAATGCTAATGTTGGCAAGCTGACATGGTATTGTAAATATTAGATGCCAACATGTAAGCTAGTTGTTAATATGCATTAAAACATGATGACAGTATGTTAACACGCTAACATGTCAGCATTCAGCTCAGTGCACAGCTGAGCCTAAGTACACTTCAAACTGGAAAGAAGTCTCGGCAAATTTGACAACGCAGAAATGTGGCGGTAACAACATAACATGGCCCAGAGCCGTATACGGCTCTGACATGGCCTGTTCTCTGGCCCCACCCTGAGGCCAAGCTTTACATTGCTTGCATCACTAGTGGTAAATGAGTTGCAAAGTTGTCTCTCAATTAGAATAAAATGTAGTTGTCTGCTTTATAATGAGCTACATAACTTCCTCATGGACCTGCCACCATGGTTAAGGACTTTATTGTTCTTTTGTTTTTTTATGTTTTTGGAGGCAGTGATGTTAAAAACAAATAATGTCTTAACAAAAAGACAGTTTGGAAACTTGATGCAATGCGAAGTGAAAAGCGAAAAAAGCGAAAAGCGAAGACTGAACAATTATTGCTAATGATTTGATGGAGCTTTTATGACTATTTATTTATGTCTTTCAGTTACCTCTCATCCTTGTAAGATTTCATTTTCTTCAGCACCTCACTTTATTTACAGCCGAATGGACCAAATTTCTTACGGAAAAATGTGTTTACAAAGCATCAGTTTTTTTGTAAACTCTGTAGACGACTCAGAAAAGATTCATGTTTCTGCAATTCAACATTCAAACTAAAAATGGGAATCAATCTACAGCACCCGTCTCTTTAACAAGACCACCTCATCAGTGTTCACAGAATGAAATTCCTTTGGTGTATTTGTCAAGTTAGTTGAGCTGATCATCACTGTACATCAAAAGGTTTCAGATCTTTTGATTGTCCAGGTCAAACACAAAAAGCTTCAAACATGCATCTACTATATAATAGTTTGACAGCAATGGTTCCTATTTGTTATAATTCATTATCTCTCAACCTCACTGTATCACACATGTAGTACACACTGAATTATATATTGCATATTTGTATTGTTGGAGTCAGATGTTCAATTTCAAAGGGTTTCATTTATGGATATTTTATTTGAATACAAGAAAAATAATATATTAAATTTGGACGTTTTGCAAGGAAACATGATAAAAATATATGTATTGTATAAGATACGTATTGTTTGTACTTATGTTCATCTTTCTTGTGTAATTCTTTTTGACATGCTACTTTTATGCTTTAGCCAAGACTATGGCAACATCACAGTTTTAACTGTAAACCTTATTTCAGTTTTTCAGTTTTATTTACTTTATATGCGGATCATTTATAAACGATCCAAATATATAGTAAAAGAGATCAGAAACTCCTGACGTGACCAAATGTACAGGTGTAAATTTTAACACATCACTGTGGAGAAGAATCTCAGTAGCGACTGTGTCAGATTTAAGCTTAGCAGCACTGATCTAATTCTGTTGCTATTGAAAAAGCTGTGTCCTATCCTCCCTCGTCTGCTGGTAGCTCGGGTAACCTTAAAGGAATGCAGAAGATGATGCCAGAATTATTTTGGGCTGAGATTCAGATGTTAAAATAGCAAAAAAGGTTGCAGGGTAGATTACCAAGGAGAACGCAGACAGTTGTGCTGTCGACCCACATGTAGCTCTTTTACAGAGACAACTTGAAAAGCAACGTTTCCAGCCAAGGCAAGTGTCTGCTAACAATGTGTTGTTACGGATTTGTTGCAGATAGAAGTCCATGTTGGAAAATATTGATTAGACTTTACAGTGTATGGATTTAAAGTACTTATACCTTTGTTTGCAGGGTAAACATGTTTATAAAGCACTTTAATAAATGAGGATGTACTGTGACGATACTGCATTGCCTTATGGTTTTACCACTTTCTTCTTTTATTAATTTGCTCAGAAATCTAAGGCTAAAGAGGGAAGTGTAATTCATTAAACCACCAAGAAGCCCGGAGGAGGAAAAAAAAGCCATTTTTATTTGCCCTCCATATTAACCGTGGGCACTTTCCCATACATAGCGTCTTTAATTACACAGAAGTAGAGCAGGAAGGACAGGTTAGCCTAAGGGGGGAGGCTATGAAAGCAGCGCTGCAGCTCAACATGTGCACCAGGGAAATCAGTTCTCTGCCCCGACTGTGGGAGGAAGGGAAGGGTTGTACTTATAGATCAATGAGGAGAAAGAAGAGCTTCCAGGTACACCGGGCACATGTTGTACTTGTGCAAAGACACAATTTTACTCTGCCTTCAAGACTCACACACACACACTCATATGCATGGAGTATATGCTGGGTCAGATGCAGCTTTTCTTGCATACACCGACACACATTCAACATGCACATGCAGACAGAGCCATCATGATGTTTGAGTGCACCTCCATATGTCCTGGCAGCTTAACAAAAGGTCAGTAAAACAGATTTGTTTGTTGAACGACTTATCCCTGTGGACACGACAATAAGTCTCCAAACCCTGAGTGCCACATTATGTCTCCACTCGCCAGCATAATGCAAATAAGAAGCTGTTAGGAGTTGTTAGCAGGTGGACCCAAACGCAGAACACAGACCAGGAAGCAAATCAAATATTACAGGTTAATTGCAGAAGTCACTGAAGCAGGAGATGACGGGTCAAGGTAAGTGAATGGCTGGAGAACGGCAAGGGGAAGCAGAGGGAATGAGTTGGCAGGCGAGCAAACAGGATTCCTGGAGGACAGTGAACAAACAAGCAATAGATGAGGTAACAAATGCCTAATTTCCACTGAATGGTTCGGCTTGGCTTGACTCAACTCACTTTTGGTACCTGGCGCTTTTCTCTATTTCGTTTTCCACTGCAGATAGTACTCTCTCAGTGTTCTCAGCTGATCGCCATAGCAAAACCGTGTGAAACTGCCATGACATCATCTTCAACGCAACACTCGCTGAATTCTTTCATCGGCAAGATGTCTGTCAACTGTACGACGTAGTGTACGGTGTAGTTTTGCGGGCTGCCATTTTTTTCTTTTAAATCTGGGGTGAGTGAATACAAAAATGTGTGGTTGCTATTGACAGTAGCTTGGCTAGTTAAAAAAATGGTAGGTTTGCGCAGGATGTCCCATGTTGCGTTTGTGACAGTTCTCTCTGACCAATCAGTGGTCTGCAGTGCTTCAACTCCACCTTGTAGTATTGGCTCAGCTCGCTTGGAACCTTGAAGGAGGTGGTACCAAAAGTACTAGGTACTATCCACAACCTTTGCTAATTAACTAAAAAAAAGAGCAAGTCGAGTTGAGTAGTGCCATGCCCTGCCATGCAGCGGAAATTCGGCAAAATATACGAGTAGAATCTACTTGTTGAGTCACTGGAATAGGCGTCTGAGCGTAGCTACCAGACTGGAATAACAATCTGGCGATGTGTGGAAGGTTGATTTGGGTTGATGAGCTGATTGTAGCCAGGTGTGTGGTGAGCAGAGAGCCATTAGAGGAGATAAGCTGATTGGTTAACGGCAGGACAGGAACGAGACTCGCACACAGAAGCCGTGACAGAAGCTGAGCTGCCAACAATTTCTTACTATAACAATGCATGCACATCGTTTGTACGTCCTCAGCCTGGAGCAGAAACATACAACTGCCTAAATGGATGCTAATGTATACAGTATGCATAGTATAAGTCTCACAAGCCTAGTGTGTAAATTGTAAATGCACAGGTTGGACCTGCCTGCAGGAAATGAAAAGCTGCTATACTGTAGCCCTTAAATACCAATTTTTCTGTATCTCTGGAGATAAATAAACCCACATGCTACTAAACTGAAATAATGAGCATCATAAGGTCATCTTACAATTATGCGTTCTTGTGGTCCTTTACTGCGTGAAGTGCTTTTATTGGCATAATTATAGTCTATATTTAAAGGCGATAGGCCTGTATACCTGATGTTCAAATTAACCATCCTCACTGTAATCCCACATTTTATTTCTCTTTCAGTGTTACCTCTCTATTGAATATATATATTAGAAGTCAGCATTCAAAGGAGTATCAAATTATGTCTCAAACTGTATCCACATGTGTGGTCCCAATTTCATAGCAATGACCAGTTCTGTTGGTTCAACAACAAGAACTTTTCCCGCTTCGGTCCCCCTACAGGTTGGAAGCGGAATTGTCCATACATTGTACATGACATTGTCCAGTTCATTCGAACTACAGATCCGCTACCCGATCTGGCAAACTTGCATAATGTAATGTAATGGACAATTCCGCTTCCAACCTGTAGGGGGACCGAAGCGGGAAGAGTTCTTTAGTGTTGCTTTAAACTCCCAGTTAAACTCTGTTAGAATATCATATGTGGTACTTTATGCGACAGGTTGTAAAAGCAGAAGTGGAGCATCCAGACATGCCCAGAGGCCTCAGCTGTTTGGCAAGCCCTGAGGGGGCAGACAGCAAGTATGAGACCCCCCCAGCTTCAGAGCTCCAGAAGTTAATGTGGACAAAGAAAGGGACCAGCAGCCATCTGGATATGGTTCAGCCCAGGATCTACATTGGAGACATGTGAGACCAGGCATACTAATAAAGGATATACAAAGTGTCACCAATGTAAGGGTTATAAAACTATTAGGCTAACGTATTAATTGTAAAAGCAGCACCAATATTTTATATTAACAAATATACTTGTACATAAAATGTGTTGTTTTTAGTGATGAACTCACAGGGAATTGCCACCTGACTCATTTCAGGGTCTGTTTGTGTACCTCACTACTTGTTTGCTAAGAAGTACGCCATATCAACTTAAGGTTATATGTCAGTGTTCAGTTTGTTTCTTTTCTTGCTTTTTTTTTTTTTTTTTTTACCTTTATTCATCCAGGTAAGTCGATTGAGAACTATTTCTCATTTGCAACGACAACCTGTCACATTCACACAGTTACACATTCATACCTGGAAGCTGCTTAGAACAACCACAGTCTGATCTGCTGGCCACTGAGCAGCTCCACTGGAGCGGTTGGGGTTAAGGGCCTTGCTCAAGGGCACCTCAGGGGTGGTAATGAGGAAGGGACAAGCGCTGCTCTTTCACTTTCCCCACCCAGATTTTATCCTGCCGGTCTGGGTATTGAAGATCGGTCTGCCCACCTCTGCTGGCCCCTAGTGGGGAAAAAAGTAATTTCAGGTTCTATAAAAAACATCTCATTCTTCAGTAAGAATTTAGTAGCTAAACAGTACTTTTGGGTTGCCAGGTTTTGAACCCACGTGTAAATGAAGGACCTCATTTACTAATTGTATGTTAGACAAATATGCTAAACATTAGCATGTTACCGTGCTAACCCTTTGCAACATTAACATGCTAACATAAACCATAGCCATACCAAGCGGGTAAGCTTAGCTTCAGAGCGTGAACCTCCTATGGCGCCATTTTGATGCTACCAAACAATCACCCGACGTTAGCATCCCACTGACTGCCATTCATTTTGACGTCACTTTGACAGCGAATAACTTTACATCTGAAGCGTTTAAATACTCTATTTGTCCATTGTTTATTTCTAAAGAAACACGACAATGTATAAAAGGCTCCATTACCTTGTATCTCACGTTATGGCTCCGTACTGTCGCATAGTAGAGGAATTACCGTATAGTACAGGAGAAGCTCGCAGGCAGTATCAACTTACATTGGCTGTTTAAGTTTAATTACTAATGTTAACTAGCATTTTAGTTAGCAATAATTAGCCTGTGTCCATGTTATCTCCTTACATATACCTACGCTCTCCGTCTCTGCAAGATTGGGAATGATTGAGATTTCTCTTGGCACAGCTACCAGAAGACTTCCAACTTTCAGACAGGTTGCTCACGGCACATTTACGTCGTCTCTCTCAGTTGGAGGCTGCGTAGTAACGCTCAGCGCTCACCGGAAAAGTGCTTCTAACGGCCTTCACTGGTCTCCGTCCAGAGCAACGGGATCTGTTGGTCCAGTTTATATACAGTCTATGAGCCATACACTAAACATTAGCACATTATTAAACTGCTACTTTTACACAAATTAGCCATGGATGTAGCATTAAAACATGAACATTCTAACAAGCCAACGTGCCAAATATATATATTTTTTTTACAGAAGGTACCGAGTAGGTGCATCCAACAGTTAGTTTAATTTGCACAGGTTTAGACATCTGTCTCTGGGATTTCTGTTACCACACAAATATGATTGTTAGTGTTTAAGTACAGAAACATTAATAAAAATAAAATAGCAAATAATTATTTTTCAAGAAACATTATCTCCATTGCCTTGGATAATCCACAGACCTCGCTGCCAGTTTTTAACTATTTCTTTGGGGGAAAGTTTTTTCAATCCACTATTTATTTATTGTTATTGTTATTTGGGTGAACAGAGCAAGCTACTATGTTACACCAACCAAAACGTTTCATAACTTAGATGTGGGTCCACAACTTGGCAACACAAACAGCTAACAAATATATAAAGCATTAGTAAATGTTTTATTTGTCATGAATATGACAAATTTTAAATCATGTATCAGCATTTTTTTTTATTGCACAATGGTCATATGTATGCTTGGAAATGATGAACCCTTCTTTCACTTCTCTACCCTGAGAGATAACTATGCTTTTTTTCCCTTTAGGTATGCAGCCAAAGACAAGAGGACACTCCAGGCTCACCACATCACCCATGTACTTAACGCTGCTGATGGGAAGTTCAACGTGAACACAGGCCCCAGCTTCTACCGAGACACCAAAATCACTTATCATGGAGTGGAAGCTTTTGACATGCCATCCTTTAACTTGAGTCCCTTCTTTTACCCAGCAGCCAATTTTATCAAGAACGCTTTGAGCTCGCCAACAGGTGAGGAGCTCTCACCAAGCTCAAGGCATTTCTTAACATTTTCACACATTAACTTGGGGGAGACAAAAAAAAATAATTCTGCAAGCCAAAGTACAGAAATGTGTCAGTCAATTCCCATTACAGCAGCCCCCAGTTGTATCAGTCATTAAAATGCAAATCAAACACTAAACATAATATCAAGCTAATATCTTTCCCCCATGGTAATCTTCTCATAAACTCAGACCTTGGCCAGGAAAATTGTTTTTAAATGGATTGCGCTGGTAATTTGTAAGCAACACTTTTATTGGACATGGAAATTACACAATTATGTTTGTGGCCTGTGTCTGCCTGGCCTTTTATGCAAAGTAAAGTCAGTATCTGACATGACAGTAATAAGATGAGGCCTCCTTATTCACATGCTGGCTGATCTGGGGCTCCAGTGTGTGGCGGGGCCTACAGTAATCCCCAGCAGAAATACACAGACACCAAGACAGTTCAATTACGCGCTCCCCTGCACCCTAATCCTCAGGCCGGATAAGGAACTAGGGATTACTGTGTGTAGAAACATTTGTTGCAACATTGTTGAAAACTTTTAGTCAGGAGTTTGAAGTACTCCTCTCTGTGATGTTTTTAATCCACAGAGTAACAAATTAGACAGTTAGAATAAAGTCATTGCATGGTTGTAATTATGGACATGGAGCTTGTAGAGGATGGCTGAGCTCTAGACTGAGCAGGAAGTGATGTTGAGTTTTGTTTCCGCTGATTGGCAGGTAAAGTGTTTGTCCACTGTGCGATGGGTCTCAGCCGCTCGGCCACCTTGGTTCTGGCCTACTTGATGATCTACGAGAACATGACACTGGTGGACGCCATCAAAGCTGTCAGCGCCAACAGGAACATCTCACCTAACAATGGTTTCCTGGAGCAGCTCAGAGAGCTGGACGTGAAGCTGCACTGCCAGGGATCATCCAGGAGCTGGAGTGCCAACGGGCGGACTTGAGCTAAAAATCCATCCGTCGATAAATTTGGATTATACTGTTGAGTTTGTAGTAGATATTCCAGCGAAGATATGAATGTAAAAACATGCTCTTATTGCCTTTTCTTTGTAGACAAATTTCATTTTTTTTGTGAAGAAATGAAAGTGACTTAAATTACGTTAAAGGCTTTTTATTGTAATAAACTACGATTTAAAGATCAAAACCAACAGTGACTACAGTGGCCGGGTTGGCTCAGTTGGTAGAGCAGGCGCACATGTATATAGAGGTTTATGACTCGACGCAGAGGTCCATGGTTCGAGTCCGACCTGTGACAATTTCCTGCATGTCTTCCCCCTTTCTCACCTAGCTGTCCTGTCCATTAAAAGGCGGAAAAAAAATAAATAAATAATCTTTAAAACCAACAGTGACTTTATCCTAGCCCCTCTTAATCTCACTAATTATTAGCATGTTATACTTAAATAAAAATATGTTTTAATCTGTACAGAAACATGAGAGTGGTGCCATTCTTTTCATTAACTCTCAGAGAGAAAGCATAAAACATTTTCCTAAAAAAGAAAAATTGGAAATTCTATAATTCTATGACAAAATTGGCAAACTCCCATCTGCTGGTGAAGATCATATGATGGAAAGCCCCAAAACAGCCACTAAATGGAGCTTGAGTTGAGATCGTCAACAACCGCTGTAGTGTCACTCAGCAGTGTAAACGGTAAACTGTGTCACCGAGCATGCTCGGTGATGTTTGCCTGACTCTGAGCTTCTCTCCAGAAATGAAAAATGCTGTCCATCATAATGAGGAAATAAGTCACCAAATAGTAGTTATAACAGTTTTCGGATCATAATATGAGGCAGTGGCTAAATTAATGAAATTCATAAATGAAAAGATAAATATAACACCAGCATTATCCTTTAAATTCTCTAAAATGAGGTACACGTTGATGTGGTTTGAACTGATGCAACGTGGCAACTTCCTCACCATGTTAAATCACTTACAATATTACAACTGTAATCACTGCTGTGGTTCTGTAGTTAAAGCTGTCACAACAAAAGCAACCTGGCTTCTGCCACAGTCATCTGAGGAATAAATAGTCTCTGGCATCTTCAGCTGTCTCGTTCCACCGGGGCTCAGCCTCTAAACAACACGGATACTCTGCTCAGACGGAAAAAGCTGCACCAAAGAGGTTAGAGTTTACCGTGGTTCCTTTCCAAATGCCTACAGGAAGAAAAACTAGCATGACAGCGGAAATAACTTATAAGCAAATTTTTCATCCGGGAACATAAAGTAGCCTATTTGGGGAAATTATCTAACCGTTATCTAAGTGTTGAGCCGAATATAATTAGTGATAATTATACAACAACACTAAAGTGAAAGACGCAGATATGAGCCCAGAGGAGGAGCCAGAGTATCAGACACCACCCACCTGCGATCTGCTCAGCCTTCTGCTAAGGAACAGACACCCCACTGGAGCTGTCAACGAGGTTTGGCCCAACCTCTACATTGGAGACGTGTAAGTAACATTCTCACTTCAGGGCCCCGCTGCAATATGGTGATCTGATTGTGAAACTGTTGCTGCAAACAAGTCCTGTATTTGGCCAACTCATGGGACAAATATAAAATCTGTACATTTGAGTCACCAGTGATGCATTTGCAAACATATGCTTACAGAGCTGGCCACAGGCGAGAAAAATCTCCAAAGGCTACATTCCTTATCTCATCTCTTGTGTCGTTTACAGTGCTACAGCTCAGCATAAAACCCTGTTAATGGATCTGGGAATAACACATGTGGTGAATGCTGCAGACGGTCCCCAGCACATTGACACTGGGCCACGTTTCTACAAAGACACCAACATACAGTATCATGGAGTAGAAGCACCAGACTGTAAAGATTTTGACTTGAGCCCATTCTTCACTGAGACGGCTGATTTTATTCATGGTGCCCTGAGTCAGAAAGGTACATTTCATCCATTTGAGCCACAGAAAAATATTGTGGTAAAAAAATGTGATTTTTGAAGATGCATCATCGAGCTGAAAATCTAATGTTACAACTAAATCTTAAAAATGATGACCCAAAAACGCAGAATTTGTTTGCAATATATATATGGCATGCCAGAGGGACTAAATAAATATTAAACTGCTGCATAGCAACTTGTACAAGAAAGATGTCCCTCTCCAAAAAAAAAAAAAAAAAAAAAAAAAAAAATATCTAAAAATAAGTAAGTGTAAAGGTGTTTAAAAAATGAGGGTTCATGACCAACTGAGGTGTTTGGCGACTCCAGAGTTTGCTCTTTATCTTCATCAAGGCATTCTCATCAAGGATTTTTTTTTTATTTTTTAACTTGGTTTTATGTGGACAAATAACTGCTTTTTCATTGAAGAGAATCTATTTTTTGCATTTTGCACCAAAATCTATAAGAAAAACTATTTCAAAATCGTATGAATGAAGCAACCTGACACTAATGTGAGATTTGTTTTCACATTTTACGCCTGTACAGTCGGTTTGTTTTCATCCCAACTTTGTTATTTTGAGAATATTAAACCATGAGCTGACTGTCTTGGCACACCCCTACATTAGGAAAATAAATATAAAAACAAAAGAAACAAGTCTTTGCAATCAGTCACATTCTGATGCTTATGTAGCTATGAGCATCAGAATGCATGCTTCATACAGACACAGCTGACAATTGAAGTGAATCTGTCTCTTGCCCGTGTAGGTAAGGTGCTCGTCCACTGTGCACGAGGAATCAGCCGCTCAGCAACTTTAGCACTGGCCTTCCTCATGATCAGAGAAAGACTTACCCTCGTAGAGGCTGTGGAGGCTGTTCGCAGGCACAGAAACATTCTTCCAAATGTTGGATTTCTGAATCAACTCTGTCACTTGGACTCTTCCTTGGCCCTGCAGAGGAAAACAACACATCATCAAGGAGTGGAGAAGTAGAGCATGGGAAGAGATTTTCTTTCAACAAGGAATTTTGTATCTGTTCAATACAACAACAAAAATCACATATTTTTTACATTACAGCTAAACATTTTTAAAATATGACTGCTTTGTTTTGGATTTGTTTATGTATTTTTCTACCTTCTAGGCAGCAATTGGTTTCCAATAATTTACATACATGAAAATTAGTTGGCACCATTAGCACACTTTGTGTAATCCATCATATTGCAGTCACATTTTCATTGCATTATAATGCAATATTAGTGCAGATTCAATTCAGAGGTCTGCACTGTATTACATCATACCAATACAAACACAAATGAATGTAGACTTGATGTTCACTTTGGATAACAAAACTCAAGCAAGTTTCAAGAGCCTGTTAAAGAGAGCTGTACTTGGACTTGACTCGTCAGACTTGCAAACAAAAATGAGGACTTGAGACTTGACTTGGACTTTGCTGAAAGACCTGAGACTAGCTCTTGCCTCAAATTACTTGAGAGACAACTTGAGACTTGACCAGACACTTGCTGTGATAGAGCTTAGACTCTCAAATGATTTGTGACTTGACTAGGAATTGTCTCCAATGTCTTGATACAGAAAAAAAGTAAAATCAAGTCTGTTGTGAACTGGTTTTCATATTGTACAGGACGTTTTGAAACCGATGGCTGTCTGCAGTGTCAGGAAAAATACATCAAAATCAAATCTAGAACTGTAAGGCATGCATTTAAAAACAGTCAGCAGAAATGTAAAGTATACATGAATTGTAGTCAAGGAGCTGAAACATACAGAAACAACGGTATGGTCACATACACAGCACAATCAATATCACAGAGGCCATTAAAACAAATGTAGCACAACTGCCAAAACCCTGCTGTTCTTGAACAACACAAAAACAGTGTGCCTATAAATAAACAACGCTCCACCTATATATTCACATTTCTCAAAATATCGTGTCTTAACTGCTGCAATCCAGTATTGTACAGTTAAAACTGTGATGTCTAAAGCGGCTTGATACAAGATGATAAAAATATGCCAGCATGGTTCTGAGTGTGTATACAGATTCAGGTCAGACTTTGAAAAGAGATGAAACGCTGAAGCCATCTTAATAAGAGATGCTCTCCAGAGCACATGGGAGAAAGAGAGAGATGCTGTCAAAATAAAAGGAATTGGATATCACAGGTTTAATGATTTCACTGTCAGAATGAATGATGGCAGAGTATGAAGATATGAGGGAAAAATAAAAGAGTCTGATGGTGTGAAAACTCTGTCTGACATGTTAGCAGCTTCATCCAGCCATTCTGCAATACAGTCATCATCACACTCTCACTTTGGGGGCTCGCATTTAGATCACTGAATGGACCATGCATATCATATAATGGGGAATCAAAGACATGTGCCATCCTGTGAAAAACCTCATCTGTCTAACAGTCTGACACATTTCAGTTCTCATTTGGCCCCAAGAGGCTCCAGAAAATGCACCTTTAACGGGTGTTGTGAAGTAGCGCATACACGTTTTCTCCCAGCTTCTTAAGATATGCAGAAAGGCTAAAGGAAACTGACACAATTTCAAGAAGTCGCTCATACGGCTGAGCAAAAGCTTAGTGTCCTGTTCACTCCAGTGAATATGGGTATCCTTTGGCAAGTGCAAAGTTTGGGTAAGCACAGCTTTCTGCCAGCAGCAGCGATTAAAGTTGTGTGTTTAGAAGTGGATGGCAGGGACTGGTTGGGCAGAAGTTTTCCCCACAGGCACGGAACGTGGCAGCTAAGGTCATGGGCCCGCCACATCACAGCCCTAAAAATATCCTCTGCACTTGATTCCCGTCACAGAGCGGTTATACAATCTGTGCCCTCACTTGAGCCTGCCAGAATTAAACCTTACCATTTTCTGCCTTTACGGACTGCTTCACAACAAGCTGCCAGAATGATGAAAACATTTCCAAGCAGGAAAACGAAGGACTTCAATCTCTTGGTGAGTGGTATTGGGAGATGCATGGGAAAAACAAAGCTGTATTTTTTTCTTGATTGCAGAGGGAGAAAATGGAAGGGAAAAAAAGCAAGTGTGGTATTTTTCCCCCCTTAAGCTAATAAATCATATGTGAAAGGAAGCCACAGCGAAGAAAATGGCTTCTCACAAGTCAAAGACTGGCACCAAGCTAAATGTTACAAAGGCAGCGGAGGAATTCAGTCCAGTGGATGAATATGTCACACCTGGGGGCTATGAGCTGGAGAAAATCCTAAACCATGGGAGTGTGGTTTACACTCATGTCAACGAGGTCTGGCCTAACGTCTACATCGGGGATGAGTAAGTAAAAAAGTATTAATATTCTAAACTGAATAACATAATGGAGGATTAAAACAATACCTACTCCGGCTTCTTGCAGGCAGACTGCAAAGGACAAAAATAATCTGAAGAAATTGGGGATTACGCACATCTTGAATGCAGCAGAGGGGACGTGGAACAACGTGGACACCGGAGCTGGTTACTACACTGACATGGACGTCGTCTACTATGGCGTGGTAGCAGAAGACGTCGCAACATTTAACCTTAGCCAGTATTTCCTCTCTGCTGCCCGGTTTATAGAAGAAACATTGAGCAATCCTCAGAGTAAGATAACGAATAGTTAAAGCCAGTAACGTTATTGAAATGTGACTCTTAAACCTTGGCCCTCTGATCCCCCCCCTACCCGATGATGATCGCAGTATACTTAAAAACTAAGTTTGTGTGTAATGTTAACTTAATTGTTGGAGTTTACATGCCTCTCAAAAGCCTTGGTTTAAATGTTTATCAAAAGTTAATCTTGAAAACGGCCTGGATAATACATTCCCAACGAACTCCTCCTCACCAGCGGTAACGTGACTGGCGTCTTCCATCATGAACCAACCAGGCTAACTAGCTAGCTAGTTTATCGGCGGTGCTACGACAACAAAGGAGCCCGCTCATTTAGAGTGAAGATATGATTGGTCCATTAAAACCCTCTGAAAGCATAACATTTTCTTCCCGGCAACTGCAGATGCAGCAAAATTCTGATAGGTCGACACTTTACTTAACCCTTCACATTCCAACGATTGTCAAATTATAAATTGATCAAATAAAAATGACAACTGATGACTTTTTAAATAATGTTTTTGTTATCTTAGGCCCTCTCTGAGGATTCCCCACTTGTTAAAGGGTCACGTTAGCCGTATCACAGAAATGACTATGGCTATCTAATTTTGATAGTTTGGGTTTTAATAGATATTCGTCCATAAACATCCACTAGGCTACCGTGTATGAGTATGTAGGCTGATAAAGGGAATTTAGTTTATGGTGCTGAAAGATTTTTTTTTTCAGATGTAATTTTTTAATGCCTCAAGAACCACAATTTAAATTTAATTCACCTTCATTATATTAAGTTAATAGCAAAACACTTTGGTTCAAGGTGCCCGGGTTTTGAGATATTCACCATTAAACTTGAGCCACCATCCTTGTGTATTGGCATGAAAGGAATTTACAATATTGGAAATGTTTCTATTCTTTGGAGGACCTCAAATTAAATTTGGTGGCAGAAATTTCAGTCATGGATCCTTAAACCAAAACTTTTCGCTTGGTTAGACACCACTAGTGAAGAATATTTTTATGATTTGGGTTAACTTACCCTCTAAATTGACAACAAAATTAGAAACAATTTGCAACATAGCTATTCCCCGAATGTGTGATTCATGTATATTCATGTATGTACAGATAAACTGCTGGTGCACTGTGTGATGGGAAGGAGTCGGTCTGCCACACTTTTCCTCGCTTACCTCATGATCTGTGAGAACATGACGGTGGTCGACGCCATTGAGCACGTGAAGAAACGCAGGAGGATCATCCCCAACTGGGGCTTCCTGAAACAGCTGAGAGAGCTGGACATGCAGCTCCTGGAGAAAAGGGAAGAGGGTACAGAGAAGAGCTGATTGTAGCACTCGTGGGGCAGGTTGAGGATCAGATCGAACCTCAAGTCAATGGAGATGAGTTCAAGTCGGGTTTCAAGTAATTTCATGAGACAAGTCTAAGTCACGTCACAAGTAATTTCAGACAAGTCCAAGTCAAGTCAATTCATTGAGGACAAGTCCAAGTCAAGTCTCAGGTAGAGCAAATCCAAATCAAGTCCAAAGTAATTTGAGACAAGTCCAAGTTGAGTCTCAAGTAAGTTCTAGTCTACCAGTCTGAAATCTCATCGTCATGTCACAAGTCTAAATACCCAAATTGCAAGTCAAGATGCAAGATTTCAGGTCTCTCAGTGGTGTCCATAAAAATAACAGCATTTGAACATTTTCCCTTTAAAGTTCAGTTTACCATGTTTTTTTCATACTAAGTTAGACCAATGTCTTTTAATGCAGAGACCTAATGAGTTTTCAAAGTGTGTGGGCATGCAAAGCCTGCTTGTTGTCCCATTAGTTTTTTTTTTACTTTTCTTGAATATTACCAAATGTAAGATGTAAATGTTTGCTTTGAAATTTCATCTCGTCAGGTTTTTAGAGGGTGATATCTCAGGTAAATAAAGTCTCAGAGCAGTCAAGTCCAAGTCAAGTTTCTTTTTTCACTTCTTTTTATTTTAAAATACTTTTCTGCAGAGAAAACAGCTGCCTGGATTACCACGAATTCAAAAATGTTGTTTCTGTGACACGCTTCAGGCTAGTAAATATTTCAAATTAAAAGAGAACAATCAAGTACATGGTCATTATAATTTATTCTTATGCTAAAATGTACAGCATTTTAAGTGACTGACAAAAGGAGAAAAGTCATAAATACAAGAATGTCATTCTGTCCGATTTTTGTGCACATAGCCAGGTATTTTCCCCCTGTTCTTACCAGCAACTCTGTACAGGTACAAAGGCTACAAAAGAGCAATATAAACAAAAACACAAGTACAAGTTGCGTTTTACATGCAATCCATTAGCTTAGTTTGGTCTATTCACAGGCTCTATTCTTCTACACTTCGGTAAAATATAAATCCAACATTTTATAAAGATAGAAAACAAATCTACAGATGGAATGAAAAGGTAGCTTTAAAGGCATTATGTAAAATATCAACTTTGGACTAAATTTATATTTTCTTTATTGTTATTCGTTATAATCATTTAGTTATTTTTAAATTCTGCCACACTTCTGGACATTTTGAAATGTTTTAGAATTTTCAGGGTACAAACACTGAGATATGCTTTGTTATTTTGACAGAAATCAGTCTGCTTTATTAAACAGAAAGCTGCCTCAAGGAGATCTGTTACAAAAGACTTCAGAATTATACATACATAGCAATAAAACCTCTTAAACCGAACAGAAAACAGGACTAAGTTTACATTTTTTTTACATTATTAGAATTAACAAAATATAGTTTCATCTTTGTCCCCGTGGAGGGAAACCTAATAAAAGGCCAGATATCTTTAAAATGGCTTGCTATTAAGCACAACACTTGTACAGTACTACTCAATGCACTGTCACTAACAGAGACTGAAGCATGCTAGTTGTCACTTTACAAAATAGGTACAATAATTTAAATATACAAAGGCATGAGTATAGTACAAACTAATTGTCAGCACTGTTAGACAGGTACACTGAACAGGTTCAAACAGCCACTAACTCCACTTGTAGCAGGCACATTAAATGGCTTCATTTGAGGCTGCTACACGACTGCAAGACCACTGATGAAATCTCTACCGCTGAGCTCTGAACGCTGAGCTCTGAACGCTGAGCTCTGAACCCGCCTGCTCTAAAGACACATCAGAGACACGAACACTAATTAAATAGATTTTCATCGTAATGATGTAAGGCTTCCCATCTGGAGAAACAAAAATACTTCTTAACATTAGCTTCAAAGTTTACTCACTGATGAACATTTTTGCATTCTTTCCAAGTGCTGCTGCTGGTTTTTAAGTAATAAACAATAACAAAAAGACACCCAAAAAAATGAAAACAAAAGGCCAGATCAGTGCATCTTTAAACAGCAAAATGCACGCGAGAAGGGACAGCTTAGTCCTGTGGAGAGTTACCGCCTGATGAAAGGCCCTTTCAGGGACTGCTTGGACATGCCTGTGTTCATGTAACCATGGTGACCAGCTGGAGTGTACACCATGTTGCCATGTGGTGGAGCCTGCATGGGCTGCTGGGGGTATGGCTGTGTTCCCATCATGCCCATCTGCATAGAGTACTGGGGTGACTGGTTCATATAGGCATGGTTGCCATGGTAGCCACTGTTCATCATGGGCTGGCTCATGCTGTAGCCATTCATGGCGTTGAGGGAGGGCATGTTCATGGAGTTGACATTGTAGGCTGGTGCCGGCATGATGTTCATGCTCATGTTCATGCGCGGCATGGTGGCCAGCGTCCTGGATGGTGCCTGCATGGCCACAGTCTGTGGCGGCCGGGCGTACATCTGCTGCTGGTGGTGGGACAGCGGGGCAGACTTGGACCTTGCAGAGATGTGACTCTTGGAGGCCATTTGGGGTTGGATCCGCTGTGAAGGCGGGATGCCCATGTTGCGCTGTAGCATCATGGGCGGCGGGGAGCTGAGATTCGGGGGCGGGGTCATGGTGGCCTGCACCTGTGGGTTGGGGACTCGATGCGGGGTCTGGGACAAGGAGACCAGGCTGGAGTGCTGAGATGACAGCGAAGGGGTGTTTGCATAAGATGTGATGGGGTGTGAGGCTGAGTGGTTGAAAGGCAGCGAGTGAGGGTGGTCTATGAACGTGTTGGTGAACTGCTGCAGCTTGGCCAGACTGAGGCCAGACGACTGAGAGTAGTGCCCACTGCCATACTCCCCCTGGTGGTTGATCCTCTCATAAAGAGCGAAATTTGGATTGCCTGATTCAGGAATGTCTGCCAGCTGCATGGTGGTGGTGAAGTTGGTGGGTATGGCGCACTGTGCCATGGACTGCTGCTGGCTGTGCTGACTGTGTTGATTGTGAAGGCCATGCTGAGCATGCTGATTGTGCTGACTGAGGTGATTGTGCTGCAGGTGATGGTTGTGGTGGTGAGTATGCTGGTTGTGGGGATTGTGTTGACTGTGCTGGCTTAGCTGATTGTGTGGACCTTGCTGATTGTGTTGACTGTGCTGATTGTGAGGGCCATGCCTGCTGTGGGAGTTGTGTTGACTGTGTTGGCTGCGCTGGCTGTGTTGACTGTGCTGGCTGTTGCTGGGAGGCCTCTCCACCACCACGCAGCCCTGTGGCGACTTGACGTTGCAGTGTGGTGGTGAGCTCAGGCTGTTTTGCTGAATCATCCCGCAGCTGCCGGGGTTGACAGCAGCCATTTGCTGGCTCACGGCACAGCTGCTCTGGGCCAGGCCACTGGGGGGGATGCTGCCATAGGAGCAGCTGTTCTGGGAGGGGCCTGCCCCACAGATGCTGCCCCCCATGGTGGAGTCGTAGCTGCTGGGGTTCTCGTAGTTCTCAGTGGTGCTCTCGATGCTGCCCAGATCGCTGAAGCCGCTGTCCACAACCTGCTGTGAGTGATCTGACACCGACGGCACATCCATCATCGGGCTCGTCTCCATGTTGTGGAGCGAGGGCACTGAGATGGCACTGTGGTCAGGGCTGATCTGAGTGTAGCCACTCTCCAGGATGGAGACAGCCGGGCTATTAACAGACCGTACAGACTGGCTGGGATGGGATTGCGCAGAGGAAAGGGGACTGCTATGGTCTGACTGGGGGCAGTCATCCAGCGAGGTGAGCTGGGGGCTCTGGGCCACGTGGGTGTAGGTCTGCAGAGTCCTGCAGGGTTCCTGGCTCTCCACACAGTCCTGGAAAACATTCTCTCTCTCAGTCTCTTGCGTCAGGGACTGAACAGCTTGGGCTGTCTCTGAGTCAATCTCTGTGCAGATTGGGGGATCCTCCCTCAGCACAGGACTGAGTGTTGGCCTCTCTGCAGGCTGAGGAGGTGGGTGATCGGGACAAGGACTAGACGTGCTCTCTTCCTCTGACTCAGAGTCTACAGGATTATCAGAGTCTACAGCTGCTACTGAAGTGACTGCTACTGCTTCAGGTGGTGGTGTTGCTACTGTCGTTTCTGTCACTGCTTCTTGGATACTTTCTGCAGCGGTAGCTGGTTGATCTTCACCACACGGTACTGTAGAAACCTGCTGACTCAACTCAGAGTCATTGTCTTCTTTTGGATCTAAAAAAGGTGGGGTGCATTCAGGTATTTCTTTTGAACTCTGTTCCAACTCTGCTTGGTTGCTCTCAGGTTCTACTGCCTTGCTGTGAGTGTCATCTTCATCATCTGCATCCTGATCCTCTATTTGAGTTCTCTGCTCGTCCTCCTCATCATCCTCTGCATTGTCATTCTCCAGTGATTCAACACCCACTGTGCTGTGTTCCACATCTTTGGCTGGGGAGTCTTGCCCGTGTTCACTCTCTTGCTGGTCGTCTTCAGGTGGTTCTGGGGAATCAGCTCTGTCCTCGGGCCTGGGGGACATGGCGGCAGGTGAGCACACCGGAGAAACCACTGGCGATCCTTCAGGGGAGCTCGACTTCTGGGAGCCACGGTCAACAGAACTTGGGGGCTCAGAGAGGAGCCTCTCTAGCGTTGTATCTGGACTAGCCGAGCACTTGCCTGCTTTGCTGCCCTCGTCGCAGACAATATCCTGGTCTGGTTCCTCTTTTGCTTCCTCAGTGTGAATATGGTGCTGCTCAGCCTCCATTGGGGTTTCAGGGGGTGTGTAGAGGTTGAGCTTGAAGCCCATCTTTCGTTCATTCTTAACCCTCCATTTAGGAGGGCCACGTTTCACTCCTTTCGGCCAGCCTTTCTTCCGTTTCACTGGACGGGGTCTGGTGGGTCTCTTAGAGAGAATGTCAGCTCCTACAGGTTGAAAAAAATGAATTAAAATCAATTTAATGTTCTGCCAGAGAGATTGAACAATCTGCTATAAAACAATTGGTAACACTTACCTTGAAGGTATCTACATAAAAGTGACATGACACTGTCATGACACAGTCATGACACATGAAACCTAACCATAACCATAACTTGTCTTGACAAAAACTGAATGACACTTACTAAAAGAAGCGTTATGTCATAAACGTTTATGACTTGTTTATAATGTTTATGACACGTTCATGACAGTGTCATGTTACTCTTATGTAGATACCTTCAAGTAAAGTGTAACCAAACAATTGTATGAGAGATAATGTATTACAGAGTATTTGTACGACAGTCAAGATGCAAATACCTTCTTTCCAGTGTTCAAGATTGTCTTTGTGTGCATTTTTCTCCAGTCTCGGGCGACCTCTCCGGCGTTTCATTGGTGTAATTGGTGTCTTGTCTTCCTGTTCGTCCTCCTCATCTTCCTCCATCTCGCCCACTCTGCAGGTGCGCTCCAGCAGGGGCATAGGACGCTCATCCTCGGAGTTGTCGAATGGCTCGTTCAGTACTTCTGTCGTCTCAGAGATGGTTTCTGTTGTTACACTGCTGTTTATTCTCTTTCTTTTACGCCCTCTCTTCTTGAGCACAATGGTTCTCTGAAAAACAAACAAAAGAGGGACCAATGAAAACAGAATTCAACCTCTATCAGAGTAGAGTACTTTTGTAAAAACTGAAAACAAGGGCACTAGGTTGATGAAGAAATTCATTCAGGCTTTTGTGCTAAATGTAAAATGTTGAAACCACACTGTGAGACTAAATGTTTGAGCAATGCAGCCTGGTGTGGAAAACCACAAATGAGACAGGCAGAGTAAGCAGAAACCACGGTCTATATATTTAACATTCTCCAGTTGTTTCCCACCGGCTGCCTACAACTCAACCGCTTTCCTCTCCGAAATCCTTCACAAGAAGGATGTGAAATCAATACTGTAACTAATGCACTAAATAAACTCCAACAGCCAGAGTCGTTCTTTTCTGGTTTCCATACTGTTTTTGTTGAAAAGGTCTCACTGACATCATTCACCCAGCTGTAATATTATCTCCAGCACAAGGGGGCAGTGCCATATAGACAGAGCAGATGTGAGAAGCACAGAGGAGGGCAGTAAATTAACCATGACCATTGACAATAGTACAAGGTTTAGCCTGCACAGTCTCGACACCAGCAGTGAAAACACAATCTATTATCTGCAGCTGCAGGCACACAGGGAGGCTCCAGATGACAGGAGGAAGCCACTGAACCCTCCACTGAATTCATGAATATTTATCAAACCTTTCCATCTCATTAGAGTACACAACATGGTCTCTAATGAAGGAAAATACATAATGATATACATTCAATTCCACTTTGTCCTAGAATAAAACTCCAGATAATCAATGAGATAATCCCACTAGGGGAAAATAGCTGACTTGTGGTGATGCAAAAGTGACATGATTCACATCAACAAACGATAAAAGTCACCTTTCTCTTGGCTGCAAGCATTGCGTGGGCTTTTGTTAGGATGGGTGGTGAGCCATCAGAGTCATCATCGTCGTCATCAACTTCGTCATCACTCACTTCCTCCGACTGCTGGATGCGCCTGGTCCAGGACAGTGCAGGGCGGCGTTCGTAGGTCCGGTAGGGAACCTTACAGTGGACCTTTGTGAGAGGTTGCCTGCTACCGTGAGTCATCATGTAGCCCTCTCTCTCCTCCTTCTCCCAGCAACTGGCCTGCTCCTTGAGCCGCTCAGCCTGGTAATTAAACAGACAAGACACATTATCTCTGGGAAAGGCGCACGCACAGCTCCAACATCTGAGCGATGATGCTAATGGGAAAACAAGAGATTGGAATTAACATCATGACAAATGAATCACCGCAGGTTTCTCCTGATAATAAGAGCAGCGTCCTGATTGGATGTCATCCCGTCATGGAGGAAACATTTCCGTTAAGCAGCCGTGGAAAGATTGCATTTCATGGAATATTCAGCACTATCAATTATGTAGTGAACTGATTTAGGGCAATTTTGCACAACATTAGATGCCTGCTGACAGTGATAATGCTTTCCCCATTAATGGCCTCTATTTGAACTCTCCAGCTAATCAAACAGACATCCAAGAACAGCATTGCAGGAAAGTGTAAACAAATAACAACTGGCTCCTGATTGAACAAAGAGACTTACATCCATCTCTGCCTCCCTCTCCTCCTCAGACAGGACAGCATTGAGAGTCGTGGAAGGTGTCCAGCGCAGGGCGTCAGGATCCACCTCATTCTGACGTGGGTTAGCCCTCAGGCTCTCCATGTGCCTCTGAATCAATCGCTCTCTTCTGATCAACACAATCCTAGGTCACAGTGAGAAAAGCCCATGAGTTCATGTCAACAAAAGAGTGAAGCACTAGCCAGGGTAAACAGAATCTAGACAGAAGGTGATGTGTGGTTAAATGCGAGCATAAAGACGAGCTCTTTGGGACAGCAGGTGCTCCATGTCCTTGGGGGTGCTTAACCTGACTTACTTCTGTCAATATTCAGCTGCATTAATGGATACGCTGTTAAAAATACCCGCTGGCCTGGATAAGTCAGACAGCATACAGAAGCGGCAGCACAGGCTGAAGGAGACTGCGGCTCGAAAACTGACCTGCCATCCTGTCTGTCAATCATGCCGAGCTGCTGGAAAGTAGCGGCGATGTCATGTGGACACATCCCAGTGGCCTTGCTTATTCCTTTAACACTGATGTGTTTATCTGGGTGCTTATAAAGGTACTCCAGTATGACACTTTTCCAATATGCCAGGTAGGATAAGCGACCCAGATCTGACAGCGGCTTCTCCGGGGAGCCAGCTTGTCCTTCTTGCCTGGTGAGAAGGTAACCTAAAAAGACAAGATTCAAACAAAAACAAAATGCTTTAGTCAAGCTAGCGGCTGCTGCTGGGTTATTTTAGATTGCAATTCAATCCCTTCACCCCCTCCCTTATGGTAAACATATTCATGCAAGGATGTGACACCAAACCCTGGTTGGGATTTCACCTTCAAATAGTATAAAGGGAGGCGATGCAATCAGTTTTCCTCCCCTTCAACCTCTGTCAAAAGCTATGATACATGCTGGCAAGGGCAACAAAGGAGGTTGATAGAGGGGAGTAAAGAGGAAACAAAGCGACAGAGCGAAACTGAGAAACAGCTGGATGTCATTGCTCACAAGAGACTGCACTTAGGAGAGATAACGAACAAGAAAAAAAACTAATACTAATATGTATCTGTGTGTAATTAGTTTTATAGCAGCCCTGTCAAGGGTCATCCATTATGAGCGGCATGAAATTAATTAATGCCTTTTAATGTGCACCCACTGCCGAGAACCAAACAAGCAAATCTAATCACCAAACATTGAACACATAATATTCCAGTAATCATGACAATATTCATTACTAAAGCCAAGAAGAGGAGCCTGTGATAACAAACACTTAGCGATGAAAGTTCAAATACTGTAAATGAATTGGAAAATAAGTCAATTTTTCAATTTGTGTCACTTTACAAGTATATTATAATTAGTAAACTAAAACAGAGTGCTCAGAGTTCTTTGAATTATGATTAGAAAGGAAAAAAATTTCACACAGGCACCCACTAATGCTCTGCTCTCAGAGCTACCTGAGACAAAGTGTTCCTCTAATACAATCCAATATAACAGAAAATCTTAATCTAAACAACTTCCAGCTCCAACGCTACATTTTCCAATAAAGCCTTCAAAGAGCTCAGAATTCAGCTGTGTTCAATCTCCCTTAATCCCTGTCTTTGTTATCAGCACACTCTCAATATCACAGATCCTCTTGCATCTCTGTGTCTCAATGGCTCCCAAAGTGAACAGGAAATCAAATGCTCCATTACCGCCCGCCCTGCCTCTTTTCCCTTCTCTTCATCACACACAAACTCGGCAAAGAGAAAACTCTTCAAAACAATAAAACGCCTATAATGAAAAGAAAAAAAACAACCTGCCTGCCTTTAACACAGAAATCCACTCAAGGCAGCAACTGTTTTCAAAATTGTACCGCAAGGCTTTAAATATTGTATGTGCTGCATTAACTGGACTAAAACATAGAAGCGGTATCCACCTCATCACAAGTCAAGGAGAGAGAATTGGGGGCATTTTCGATGAAAAAGCTCTTCAGGCTTAGGTAAAATACTATTGGCCATCAAATAATGTATGCAGCCAGAATGTAATGTTTTTATGTTTTTCACTCTTAATCTTCTGTGACTGCCTAAGCACTGTACATGAATGCTCTTGATTAGGCTACTTCAAAGCCTTAACCATATAACAAAACCTTGCCACAAGCTACAAATTCACCCCCTGATCTCAAATGGTTTGTAAAGACCAATGAAAAAAACCCAACTCAGTTCTGTGGTCTAAAAAAGCATTAAGGAACTTACTGAAATCAATAAGGAACCTTCCAAATCCTTGCCTTTGGTACTGAGGCATAATCATTATGCAGGAGACATTGTACTTCTGCTGGCAAAGCTTTTCCTGAGGGAAGGAGAAACAGATCAAGTATGTCAGAGCTCTGCTGAAGCTGGCAATTTACTGCACCTGCCATTGTCCTTGTCTAAAGCAGTGCACATGCACGCCACGCACACACAGGGCGTTGAGCTTTCACTAAAAACTATCACTTTGTTCTGAATTGTAGCTGCAACATATGATAATTATCTGTTTGTCGGTTAATCTGTCAATTAGTTTGGGATTATTCAATTAATTGTTTCATGTATAAAATGTTAGATAATAGTGAAATATTTACCAGAGCCCAAAATCTCATCTTCAAATGGCTTTTTTTACATCATTAATTGATTAATTAGTAATCAATTAACAATGATGTAAAACAGAAAACAAGAAGACAATCCTCACACTTTAGAAGCTAGGGCCGACTACTGTTTGGCATTTGTTCTTGGCTAACAGGTTAATTGACTAATCATTTAAGCACTACTGTGAATAAATTCAATCCACGTTACAAAAATGGACAAATGACAGTAGGGTCTTACTGTATCAGTATCACCATTCAAAAATGATGTGCGGTGTTCCTTCATTTCCCATATAATCACTCTGTAATTCTTACCTTGGAGAAATAGCCCACAAGATGACAGCCTTTCTCATCATTCTTTGTAAGTATGTAGAAGAGGAAAGGCTCCACATCATAATACAAGGTCTTGTGATCCAGGAAAAGCTTGGCTAACAGGCAGAGGTTTTGGCAGAATAGTTTGCTGACATTTCCATCAACCTAAACACGGAATAAAAAGACCAAAAGGACACTGTTCAAACAGTTCCCTTTTTTCCCCCTCCTCCTCCCAGAAACCCATTCAGTGGAATATCATGCAGCATACAGTTATTGCTTTATTGCTGTAAAGGGAAGCTGACCTCAAATACTGAAAGGTCGTTCTTTCTGTAGATTTCATTGGCTGGTGGGTGAAACCAGCCACACTTCTTTGTGTGTCTCTGGAGAATGTTTTTGCTCCTCATGTACTTCAGACAGAACTCGCACAGATAAAGCTTTTGTAATCTGACAAAGACAAAGAAAAGGCTGCAGTTTGTATTTCAGCATGAGAGGTCTTTAAAAGGACATTGAAATAAAAATGCAACTCAAGTAATAAAGAAAGTGGCATTATTTGTTAAGTAAAAGCAACATTACCTTGAATATTCAGGAGGGTAAGGTGACGAGTACCAGGTTTGAATCTCATACTTCCCAAATTCAATGAGGGCAGGGCATCGCACAGAGTCTGTGTTCATCAGAGATCCAGTTCTCTGTGAAAAGATTCAATAAAAGCAAATGAATAAATGTGGTGACCCAGATTATTCAATCTTACAGTCTCTTATAACCAGTCCATAAATATGGCATTGTGACAAAATTCTCAAATCAAGATGGTTTACGAAAGATAATTTAAATCTGACTAAGAGCTGTCACTAGTAAGACCTTGATACTTATTCATCATCTTGGTTCTGATCTACTTCCTTTCAGAAAAGCAATGCATTAAAAAACATATAGGATGAACGTGAGTTTATATTTGACCCATTTTACATTGAAAACTTAAGAGTAGATATTGTAAATCAACATAATGCTGAGATACCTTTCAATCTGTTATTTTTTCCGTGTGACCCTCCCCTACCCTTAACACATCAAACCTCAAAAACTACTCAACTGTCCATGTTGTACGGAAACAGGAGGGAGAATATGGCATGAAGATAATTGAAGATGATTGGGAAATTGGGGAAAGCCAGACTAAAACTAACAAACTCATGAATTGGAAGAACATAATACGATATTTTGTGACTCCAAAATTGAAATTTATACAAAAAGGTTCTCAGGTACAAAACGAATGCGGGAGGTAGTGTGGTTAAAAAAATGCCTGACATTTTTCATAATTTCTGGGCTTGTGATTTAAGCATGAGACAATGCAAATATGTACAATAGTGGACAGATTTGATTATATATATGACTATAATCTATATCCTTGACGTTCCACTTCCGGAATCTGCTGGATTTCACTCATTTAGGCCGGATATCCGTTGCCTTGGGCTTCCTTTGTGTTGGCATTTTAAACTCTGGTCGATTTATGAGGACTATGGTTAACCTTTGTCAGATCTCTGCAAGGTAAATCTAGACAGCTAGCTAGACTATCTGTCCAATCTGAGTTTTCTGTTGCACAACTAAAACAACGTTTTGACGTACACGTCCCACCAAAACAAGTTCCTTCCAGAGGCTATTCTGATGAGGCACCGCTGCTTTTCTCCTGTGCTTAGCACCGTCCAAGACGATTGTGATTGGTTTAAAGAAATGCCAATAAACCAGAGCAAGATTAATATGCCTATAACCCCTTAAATATGTCATGAAAGACCCTGTTATGTGTTGACCATGTCAACTCCCTTGTTTAACTTGAAAATATCAATACAAATAAAGTTTTACTGCTCACATAAGCTGAAAACTCAGAAGATGTTGAGCCCTTTCCCCAGTTTCTCACCTGCACGGCAAGTTCCTGTACATGAGTGAACGTCTCAATGTCCTCCTCTGTGATGTGGTCTCTGGACATGGCTGCAAAGTCGGCTTGGGCCTCCTGCTTCACACGCAGCTCCCCGTTATGGCCTGTTACAGGCACAATAACACAACATCAACACATCAGATAGCACATCAACACGGTCCTGTTTCAAGCAGCCGTGGCTGAATAATCTCATAAATTCATTCTATGCAAATGGGTTAATACTGAGAGTACTGCTGCTGAGCCTGTTTGAGGCCGTGTCTCTGAGGAATTTCATAATGTATCATCTTTGCATGTTTATATGAAAATCCCTAATGTAATGAAGTGAAACTAAATCACTCTAATTGCGTAACCGCTTTCATGTGCTTAGTCATCCACCAAGACAGTTTCCCATGAATGAAGAAGCAGATGCAGAGAAGGGAGCGAGTGTCGACATGAAAAGCAATTGATGTTGGAAAGCAGGCAGTAATTTTATGAAAGACATCAACACCATGACATAACCACCAAAACAAAAACCCATTATAAGTGGACGTGATGTGTCATTAATATATTTATGGAAATGTGCTGCTGGGTTAAGTAGTGTTTGTGCAGTATATTGTTTAGAATTACTTGAAAGATATATCCATTTGTTTTTCCTACGTGTTATTTTTTTAAACTGTGACTTCACTCCTGAAGACAGTGAAATGTAAGGGTTACTGCACTTCTGGCTATAATCATCATGTCAGCTCAGAGTCAACTTGGGTGGGTGAATCACTGGGTTGTATGTGTCTAATGACCGCTGGAAGTGAGGTTGAGTGGAGACAGTGATTTCAAAAATGAGGGTGGGATGAGGAAGAGTGCTGATGTGACTACAGCCTCTACTAGGTAGTGATCACAATGTGCGCACTACTGCAGAGGGTCAAGGACAGAGCAAGGAGCAACATGAGGGAGTTAGTGGGCCATGCACTATGACAAAAGCCAACGGGCGAGAGGATGGAAGCCACGTAAACTCCGCAGCCAAGTCAAAACGCAACGAAACTGGGTTAAGAAACTAAAAGAATTCAAATTAGGCAGAAGATTAGTAGTCTGTTAGAATGTTGAGGGTGTCTTCTCAAAGAAAAGATTAGCTTTAGTCTGGAAAAAAATAACTGCGAGTGACAAGCTTTAAAAAAAATAAATAAAGAAGAAGCTTAAAGGTGTGGAGACGCAGGTCTTGGCTGGAATTTCGAGCCTTGCTTACCATGATTATTCTCAGGTTTAATTCTTCCATCTGTCAAGTCTCCCTTTCCTGGTGATGGGGCTCCCTTCTGAGGGCTTACTTTATACCTCAGCCTGCCTAGTGTCCTGTGCTTTTTAAGGAAAGGGTTACGTTTGAAATGACTGACCATCTTAAATGGGTGTCCTCTGGGTCGGCCTGGCCCAGCAGATGTGGAGTGTAACCTATTTTTATTAAACTCGTTCTTTCCAAGGCGCTGAGGCCCCGTTTTGGACGCATGGGGTGAATCCTGCTTATGATGCAAGCGCTTAGGCGGCGCGTAGCAAGGTAGTCTCTTTTTCCGCGACTGTCCCTGAGTAGTATAAATGTGAGAGAGTCCGTCAAATAGTCCCTTAAGTTGGCTGCTATTGCAGAGACTACTCAGGGAAGGAACACTAGACTGGCTGGAGGAGCTCTGTGGCGAGTTAGCAGAGGTGGAGCTGCTGGACACCTGAGAGGGGGGACTAAGTCCCGGCAACGTGGGAGCAGGAGGAAGTGCAGAGGAAGAGGGGGTTATCTTTTGAGTGGCGTCAGCAGCAAAGGCAAACGGCTCTGGTTGATTGGACAGTTTGGGCAGACCCTTGTCTCTAGAGCTTAACTGTGTGGCGGGCGACTCTACGGCTACAGCTCGCGAGCGACGGCCCACGGGGGAAGGGGTAAAGAATTTGGAAAGCCCATCAATAAGCCCTTTGGTTTTCTTGTTAACGGTGAGTGTAGCTGGGGTGGAGGTGGGCGTGAGGGGGGGAGTGGTGGTGGGGGTGGAAGTGGTGAATTGGGTGGCGTCGACCACACAACAGGGGTCTGCAACAGCCAATCTGTCTCGGGCGTCCTTCACAGATGCAGCATGACCAGATGAAGGTGTAGAACAGACGGTAATCTTTTGACCCCTACCAGGTGACCCCCTTCCTCCAAGTGCTACCATGGAGCCGTCACCACTGGTTACAGACCTGCGAAGACAAGATATTGCTGCAAGGTCAGATCTCAGTGCCACACGTGTAATGTATGTTTGCTTTTTTACTTCTTTGTTTTTGCATGAGTAACGGATGTTTTTTTGGAAGCAATCGAAACATTTTGCATCCAAAAGAACTCTGTGAAGTTCAATCGTGCCACAGTAAATAAACACTAATTAATTTGGATGAGAAGAGAAGATTTCCCTGTTGCTTGTATTTACTTATTGTTTGCCTGGTGTGTTCTAATTCTCTGAAAAGGATCATTTCGGTTTATTACAGCTTGGGTGTTATTTTAGTAGTTTTGACCATAACCTTAATCTGTTTTGATAACATTGTACTCACCAAAGTAATTGCTCAGATCTGAAAACATGCAAGATCGCGCTCAACATCGCCATGTTCCCAGATCTTAGCAATTAACTCCGAATGGACCTTGTTATTACCAAAATTAAGATCTCTTAACACTTACATTCTTTGTTTGAGCTTATTTCTGGGCCTTCCGATTGGCTTTGCATATCGACGTTTGATCTGATCGGCTTTCTTGTGCAGCAGTTTCTTCCCATTCTCCTTCGGCCTGCAGACTTGGCAGATCCAGGTACCTGGAGGGTGTCCAAACACAGAGAGTAACGTTTGAGTGGGTTCATCAATTCAGAGGACATACAGTACATTCATTTGAAACATTTCCTTTAATACAGAGAGCTGGCGAGAATCCTGCCAGCTCACAATGACAATCAATTACTCTACAAAAAGCGAAAATCCATAAGAAAAACATTGGGTCAATTCTCTGTCCAGTGGAATAGACTTTGTGTCAGGTTGTTGAGCAAAACTATGCGACTTGTATGAATTGCCTGCCAAATGTCCTACTACAGTACGCGCGCCATCATTACAAGCCTCGCTGTAGGGTCAGTACTGTAATCCAGAGATAGCAAATCTCCCCGGGGATGCTGGAATAATTTGATATGCATGCAAAGCTTCTAATAAGCCAATGCTGCTTCTCTGTGTGCTGAGTGACAGCCCCAAAAGGCCGTCTGTGAAGAAAAGGCTTTGAATTGACAGCAGAGAGGGAAACAGAGAAGCCAGGCAGTGTAAACACCTCACCTTTTGGCATACTTGAAAGCGGTGGGTCGCAGCACTCCATGTGAAAGCCCCGATCACATGAATCGCAGAACAGCATCTCATCCTGAAAGGGAACAGCAGGCATGTGTAAGGGATGTCCCTGTTGCAGACATGTAACACCACCCGTCATTTAAAGTCTTTTGGAGATATAAGCCCAATTGTGCACAAGAGAGGCTTTACAAATGGGATCTTCCTCTAAGGCAACAACACAGATAGTGGTGCGTTTTAAAATATATGCAACATTATACTTACAGCATTTTTCCCCTGTATTCGACAGGAGCTGCAGGTTTTGCATTCAATACACTGCCATCGTAATCTCTTCACATTTGAGGTTAATTCAGGGGAAAACTTCAGACATGATGGATGCCCTTCAGAAGCAATTGAAAATGCATATTAGCATAACACATTTGTGCCAGTGTTGACTGTGTCACAGAGCTAGAGACAAGGCATTCCATTTATTCACACAGTAAGGTTAAATATTAACATATTACATCATCAAAAACATTGGTACCACTGTATGTCCGCAACACTTCTTTTCCCCCTGCCACAAGTTGTGTCTAAAAACAGTATGATCAAACATCTGAGCCGCTAATTACAGATAATTTGATCTTAATGAGGCAGCACTCATTCTAATGGAAGCCGATCCATGAAAGTCATGTAAAAGCTTGCCTTCTCCCTCACCCGGCTCCCTCTCATGGTTGTAAAACAGCTGTTTTACAGTGAGAGCACAAATTGTGTACACTACGAGCGGTTAATGAAAACCACCTCGACGCTACTTAGTCAAATTTGAGCTATAAAAATGTCACCAGGAGAACAATTCCTTACGGCATTTAAAATAATTGTAAGAGGTAATTTTATGGGGGTTAGCAGTTTTGTCTGGAACAAAAGAACAGTAAAGGAAATGCCACCAATCTGCAGAGGGAAAAGGGTTGATCTTTGATCCGCTGTGCCTGGTGCGCTCTATAAGAACAATCTGAATTGAGCGAAAATGACTTGGGTGATTTCAGATTCTAATGGCCACTTATAGAGCATCTGCCCTTCTTGAGCCCACTGAGGGTTGCAAGCAATTTGGATCCCTTCAGCCACTCAATTTGAACATTGTTCTTCCAATAAATCCCTTAAAGGGAAGTGAAAAATGTGGAGCAAGAATGTGACATCTGCCTAACTGATGCTGAGAACTACTGCTACCAGGGTGGGGTGATATGGTAATATCCTGTATGTTTTGAGATAAAAGAAATTTGTTCACAATCACAGATTTCTCTACAACCTTTATAGCAAGGTAGCATTGATATCTCAGGTTGTATAAGGCTATTGCAGGCAATTTTGCAAGTCAATGAGCAGGAATGCTTAATGGAAATATTAAATGTGCAGGATTTTTTCATCAATATGATTAGGTACAATGATTTGTCATGTAAAACAGACATTTCCATCTAATTTAGTTATATAAACATTTGGCCAGATGAATGTCCAGAAAATGCACCAGATCATGCTATAACTCTGTAGCAATAAATAATTACATATATAACTATTGTTATATAAATATTACCACGAGAGATTCCTTGATTAAAGATGTTATCCACGTCAACCACCCCTACTTACTACTATTCTTAAGTTACCATTTTTCAAGGACAGGGCAATAACTTATTATTGTCATCTTTCATAGAATTACAATGTGACATGATAATTTCATGTTATATCTTTACAAAATGTAAAAAAAATCTTGTGGTCCAAACGAATGCTTCCAAGCTAATTTAAGTTTGCAAGCTTTTGATTTACATATTTTAAGAGTTCTGTCTGATTTAAACCAGAGCAATGTTATATATATATATATATATATATATATATATATATCAACCTCTATTCCTAACACGCATTCAGTCTGTTGCTTGTGTGCCTTTGCTGACATGCTAACAGTTTTGTCCAGACTACAGTATGTTGTGGCTTGTAAGAACATCCAAGGCGACTTACCACTGCTCCCACAGTCTGCACAGGACAGCAGCTCTTCTGGCCGCTTGTCCCGATTTGACTCTTTCGTTCCAAGACAGAAACTGCATATTGGGATGGGGTCAACCCGGAGCTGGGTGGGAACACAAACAGAGACAAACTGTTTAAAAACAGAAACGAGCACAGGCTGCGTATGAAGTGCTTGAAAGCCTGTTTGTTTTTGGAGATTTTATCTTGATTTTTGAGATCACTGCAGACTTATTGCTGGTTTATGCAAGACAATAACACCAGTGTGTGATTTAATGAAATGGCCACAAAAATACGAACTGCAAGCATAAGCTCAGAAGATGAAAAAAGGTGTTCTCACAGACTAGAAATGAATAATAAATGAATCTCATCCTCAGAGATATTGAAATGTACCTCCTTTATCCATTACATCTGAATGGGTATGTGATCTTGAGTAATCATAGTTTAAGGGCTTAATCCGATTCTTAAAGCTTGCACTCCAGTCTGAAAGGATTAACCAGCATGTAATCAAATTACCTCAATAATAAAACATGCTCCCATTGTTACTGCCATGATCCACTGTAAATGTTGCAAGTCTCAGAACAAACACTCATTTAAAGGCTTATGTTTAAGTTCAGAAGAAGTAAAATATGAGCTCAAGGTTTAAGAGGATTTCCCCATTGATCACTCAGAATGAACAGAGGCTGACTTCACAGAGGAAAATAGGGAAGACTTAGTGTCATCCCATCATAAAACAGCCAGTTAAAATTTGCCAAGTAGTCATAACCAGACTAAACCCACACTGAGGTACTCCGGCTTTCATAAGGTGTCCCTTTAAGTATGAGATCATATACACAAGTCTCTAAAGGAGCATCAAACACACTGCTGCCTCCTTCTTGCTTGAGAGGAAGTTCTTAACGGAAAATAACACTCACAGCCTGGGTGTGACCATAAATAACCAACCTCATCATCAGTTTACACACTTAAGGCCTCGTCAATTGACTGGAGCTTTGAAGGGCACTCTGGGGATGCCCATAATTAGTTCCTGGTTTCTATGACGCAGATCAGCATCCTGACCTCAACAAAATTTGCAACCTCCAAATCTCTATTGGTCCTGACCTCCTCCTGACCTACAGTTGAATTAAGGGAGATCTTGTTTTTTGTTTTTTCATCCGTCAACAAACACAAGACAGGAGCATCCTTTCAACCTGTCACAGCATCCAAAAGAAACCCAAGGGGAAATGCAACTAGGCCACAGTGGGGATTTGGTCATTGTTCCTGGCTGTTGTATCAATTCGTTGTTACGGTGAGGGGAGGCAGTTTACTGCCACATCAATGATTACTCTATTTTCAAACCTGCCAGGTCAATATTTGAAAGCAGGCACTGGCATTAGAAGCAGACTGCTGCTCACACAGCTGTGATTATGGACATACTATAAAAAACACTGAAATGCTAATGCGTGATGAGGCTACACCTGTGGAGTATAACACTGTGGCTCAGAGGTAAATCATCAGAATTTTCTAATTGTCTCGTGTTATGGAAGAAAAAAAAAAAAAAGTTGTTCAGTTGAGTTGGGCAGGTCTGCAACTGCAAACAATCTTGTTGAACAGGCCTGGTTATAAGTATTCTTCATATTTCAAAAACGCATAACTAGCGCTAAAATAATTGTGCAAAAAGTGTATCGCCAACAATTTTGAGAATTGATTATTGTTCAGGTCATTTATCAAGCTAAGATGCCAAACATTCCCTGGTTTCAGCTTGTCAAATGTGATGATTTCTCTGTTGGTATATAAATGTAAATTGCATATGTTTGGGTTTTACACTCGGACAACAGAACCAAACTGAAGGTGAGCAGATTTATTCTTACTATTTTCTGACGTGTGTCATCTTTATCATGAAATATCATCCTGAATAACTGAGTAAACAAGTTTCTTGAGAGCCTTAAATCTCTGATTTTGGGCTACCAAACATCATAAATATGATTTATACAAGATCATTTTAGATAGAAGCAAGAACATTAATGTAAAGAGCTTGAAATTAATAAGACATCATGCAGCCTGTGCTTTCAACTGCTGAAATGCTCAGAGGCAAGCTTTTATTTATTTATTTATTTTATTTTATTTTTTTTTTAAATAAGTCTTCACTTCATAACATAGTCTCTGCTGACTGAGCCATGAAGTCTAATCCAGGAACTGGAGAATTAATTTCCATCAGGAATATTCTTAGGCCTGGTGATTAAAACCAATAGCAATTTGCAATCTGCACAGCACAAAGGTGCGAAAATAAAGAAACAAACACAGCTAAAGAGATGCTGATGATTTACTTGGGGATTCTAAATTAAGCACATTACAGGAAATTATGCTGCTTCAAAAGAGCAGGCTGTCCTGAGTGAGGGGGTGGGTTCCTATTAGAAAACTGCTGGTAGAGAGAGAGAGAGAGAGAGAGCTAACCATCAAATGGTTGCATAACACAGCAAGAAAGAAAAAACACTCATTCCTTGCCTTTGTTCCTGCCAGAGTCTCTTCAGAATCTAATAAACTCTAAACCAAGACTGCTCTTTTTCTTTTACCTCAAAGTATCTCTTATTCTCAACACACACACACTTGTGCTTCAACAACTTAACAGGCAGAGATGTCTCATCCTTTCAAGTGAATGGTAAACCTGGACTGGGCTAGGTGATGTCATCAGGCTTGGAGCATTAGGTTGAAATGTTCCAAATGGAAAACAGCAGGCCATCCTCAGTTATGAGAACCATTGCAGGACACTGTGTCTCTAAACAGTTCTCAGTTTCACTTTTGGCCTGACCACAGACACAGTCACAGTTGTGACTGCAGTATTAAGGTGTCGCTTCCTGATATATTCACTGTGAAACTGGTGGGGAGCAGGGTGACATCTCTATAGCATGGTGCTGCTCAGCTGCATAACTTGTGCATAAACTATTGGACGGCACTTCATCTTGACACACAGTCTGCAAAAAGCCCTTACAACAAACTACCTAGATGAGTGTACACTGCACTTTAGGGCCATACAATGAAAACTATTTTCCATGAAACACTCTCCTGCGCTTGACAGTGTCTTAAAATTGCAAAGCAAGTACAAAAGTGCTGTCATTTCACAGACTTTTGTCTGCAGTGTGTGTTTTAGCTAAAGCCCAATTAATAGAGACACAATCTCTACAAACTATAAACCAGCCCTAAGGTGCCAAAAGCAGCGGAAACAATTCAACCTGGAAGTTTGTTCATATGGTTTTATTTACTCTCTGGGGCATCTCTAGCAAAAAGGTCATAACAACTGCATGCAGCCTGGGAATACTATGTCCTACCACATATACTTCAGCTGCCATTCCTTAGCACTCACTATTTGTGACGACTAGTTTAAGCTCATGAGCATGTAAGTAACCAATAAAATATTCCAAATCTGTTCACTGAGGCTTGTTACTCACAAGATAGCCAGCCACATCCCTTAAGGCCATTAGGCTAGTGTTACATAACCTGTGGGAAGCCTACAGCAGACTGCCTACCGCACACTGTCAGCATGACTTACTGATTATCCAAGTTCTCATATTATGGAGACCAACAGCAACACAGCCCCAAAGGGACGCACTCTCGATGGTGTTGTTTCTGACCTGCCAAGCTTAAGTCCCACAGATTTAAGACCACAATTGTAAAATTCCTATCAAGCAAATGCTGCTTAGTGGTGGCCCAAACTTTCAAACTTCCTCTTTGGTAATGATGTCATGGAAATGCCACTGTTATGGTTCCAAAAAAAGTCCTTGGTTCTCGCTAAACAAAGCTCTACTACATGTTACAGCTGGATAAGAAGGTTGAAATCAATAACACCTTAATAACAAGAATAACTTCTTCTATGTATGTTTCCCTTTAGGGTAACAGCAGCATATGACAGATCAAAGTCCAGGGTAACATGGGAATAAGCATGAAGTGAAAGAATGAGAATGCAGAGGCCAAGGTGTGTGTACCTGGTCTCGCTCATGGGGGAGGAGTGTCACTGATGACAGGACCAAGGGGGAAGCACTTGGACACCTGGAGCCCCTTCCCTCCACACTGCCATGGCTAAGCTTATACCGCGGGCCATTTTTTAACAACCTGCCGTTGTTAACTGATCGCTTGGCCGCCAGTCGTAACCTCTGCCGGAAAGCAGGGTTATCAACAATGTTTAAGAGGTCATCCTGGTTCCTCAGATACCTCTCGATGTTCTTCAGTGAGGAGCCATGGGTATCATCCAGGCCCTCAATGGCCCTCTTAAGTATTTTATTCCAATCAATATGGCGCAGATCGCTTGAATTCCATAATGATTCCTTTGATGGCACAGACACATTTGCAGGCGGGATTGATCCAACTCTCCCGGGATTTCCTGGGTCCTTGTAAGAGGCACTCCCCTTATTTGTAACCTTAAGAATAGAGCCATCATGAACACTTAATTCCAACTGCTCAAGGACGGTCTTCTTGTCCAGTCCATGCGATGTGGCCACCGCATGACAAATTCTCTCCTCTGAAGGCCTCTGCTTTTGCCTTTTGATTTTCTGTATTGCTTCAAGAATCCACTCCGTGTACAGAGGGTTTGCAAGTTTTACCATGGTTGAAAAATTAGACTCACAAAAATCTGATCCATACAGATTCCCCCTTCCTGCTGCTGAACACTGAGTACATCCACATCGTTAGTAAGGTCAAAAAGTTATGTTCCACGCGAGCATCCACATTCTCAAGTCTTCTTAATCCTGGGTATCTGACATTGGTCTTGAGGAAAAGTTGGCACAAGTAAATTCCACAATTGTAGTTACCAGCTGACCTGGATCTTTATGTATTTAATCCCAGATCAAATCTAAAAGAAAAAAGAAAAAACAAATTGGTCAAATACATGTGTAAATTACAACCTCTCCTGCAATTGCTTGTTATTTCCTCTTATTCACATTCTGTAAACTAGCTAGCTTTTTAGCCAAGGACACCTTACAAGACAGAGCATATACCAGGAAGCCCCTTATTAGAAAGCTATAAGAAATGTATTAAACATATTTGCAGATTCTGAGAGTTATACATTTGTTAGATAAGAAAGTAGGCTATCTATTAACTATTTTAGATTCAAAAAGTTAAATATTATTTGTTGAACTATGAAGCCTTTTGTAAAAAAAAACAACAACACATTTGTATGTCATAATTTAAATGATTAAATCTGAAAACATTTCATGGACCTCCTGGAAGAGTGCCACGGACCCCTGGGGGTCCTCAAACCCCACTTTGAGAATCACTGGCATATTGGATATACTAGGCCAGAGGAATGCAGGACGTTTAAGATGTGTTAAAACATGAGAAACAGATGGATAAAAACAGATGAAGGAGCTGTCATGGTTGCTAAAGAAATCCGAGTGACTTAATCCATAGTCTGGCACCATAATCCACACACCAAACCAGATGTCCGTTTCAAAAGAGACTATTTTTTGTAAAAGTAATAAGTTTTAGCACAATGACAGCTATAACTTCTACCGAGTGAAAAAGTATTACAGTCTCCTCGACAGATGCATGTAGGCTACTCGGTTTAAGATTCCTTTTCGACATTAAAAAAAACAAGTTCACATTTATTTCTGCAGCACGTAATATTCCAAAATGTCACCGTCACATGTCTAACGTACGCGAACTGATTAAAAACATTAAAAGGACATCATACGCAAAGTTTAACCGTTACCTGTCCGCACGCGACTTTTGACAGCTCGACGTCCGCAACGACAAATTGATCAGCGCGAGCTTTAATGACATTTGTATAATCAATGTTCACTTCCTGACAGCTGCCGTTAGACGTTTGAGGCACGTCTGCAAATAACCACCGAGCCGTTTAACGAAGCAAGAAACCGGTAAGTTAATAACTACGTAACAAACCTAGAGTTGTGGTCCGCTGAGTTGAGCAGATAAATGACAGTGTTGCCAGCATTACTGATGTCACCTAAACAGTCGCCATTTTGTTACAATGTTGTAGTTTACATGAATCCGACATGACGCTGATTACAATCCAATGGGGTCTCATTAAACCTTACCTACACTAATGTGCCCTCCCTAGCAACTTCAATATTGGCTGTAAAGACAAGATCCGATTTCTGGTTTGATAAAGCACATGTCAATCTTTATGTATGAGCTCACTCTAGGAGACACGGCACTGGCTGTATGATCTGTCACTTCCCTCAATTGACCCGCCTCTTAAGGTGCCTTCAGTGATGAATTGATATCATTTACTTCCAACACCCATAATATCTGAACTTAGTGCTCTAACCGCAGCGACAGGACATAATTGAGTCATAAATACACTATAAAAAGCATAAACTGTCTGAGTAACGATTAAATGAGATAAATATTTAACCACATTTCCAAAGCGTTTAACGCCAGCCCACCTTTACTTAGATTCCTCCTTGAAACAGTTGGTTACACTTGAAAGTGATTTGGAACATTTTAGACTTTAATTGGCTGTTTGTTGAATCTATCATTAGTTTGCATAAAACCTGCAAAGGCTCTAGCGCTGATTTAAAGTGAAACAATTTTTTTAATCAATTCCAGGTAGCATATCAATACTCCTGCTGGCTAAATGTGTCTAAGGTATCGCCTTTCCCCGTCTTTATCTTCCTCCCTTTTCATTATTTTCCCGAGAGGGACCGTAATTCTCCTGATATTTAACATTTCAACTATGTGACGTTAAATTGGCGGCGATAAACAAAGGTTCCGTTGAGCTAAAAAGTAGCTCGCTCCACGTCTGCCAGCGAAATTATAAACGTCCTGTGTTGCGCTGTGCAATAATGGCATGACCTCTTTATCACCATTAACTATCAAATATCTCCAATGAGAAAAAATAGTGAGCCCTGGAGGGAAAAAAGATGTTCAGGGGGGAATACAAGTTAACACGACTGCCGGGAGAGTAGCTCCTTCATCACTGGTTCTCAATTATGTATCGCTAGTTTCTTTAGCTCCCATTTCTCAGCTTCAGCTCCGCTCTCGTTTTCCATATTTTAGTAGGAAATGATACACAGCCTCCTTGGATTTTCACATCGTTTTGTTAGATGTTACGCAAACCGACCTATCTAATCTTTCGCCGCCGTGGGCGAGAAGGCACAACAAATAACGGCAAGTTTCATGCAAGGATGAACATATAACTAGTATGAAAGAAAAAAAAGGAGTGCACATTCTACCGTAAATATTTGCTGGTAGTTTACCTCTGCAAGTTTTTCCCCCCCTCGGATACTCCTCTTCATTATCGGGGAAACGTCGAAGGATACATGTGCAGCGACATATCCGAGCGATTTCGTGGGATTTGATCTCTTGAAACGAAGGCTGAAAAGCTTGCGCCGAGACATGGAGAGGACCTGATAACAACTAATTGAAAGGTTAATCTACATAGCAGCCTGTGACAAAGTGGTACCCTCCCCCTTCTTCTTCTTCCACTGTAGACATCCCTACTTCAGTGTAGTGGAGCGGACCGTCGCCCCTTTAGTGCGCTCCTACAATGATATTGTCAATTTCACTTTTTTACCCCCTCCATCAACATGTCCAGAGATGAGCCAAGAGGAACATTTTTACACTTCATATTTTTGGTGCATTAGTCTCGGCAGGCTACATAACACATTCATGTCATAACACCCACATTAACATTTAGCCTATTCCCTATGGGCATTTTTAACTTCCATTGATGTGCAGTAGATGTAAGATCAAATGTGAGTAATTCTGACATAAACACATACATTTTATTTTTAAATGATCTATGTCTTGCACTGGCCAATACTACCCATGGCAGTGTAGGATATCATACACTAACACCATAATCTGCTAATTAACTTTACCATGCCCAAAGAAGAGCAATAGTTGCTGGCAATAATGTAGATCATTACATTTTCAGTCTTTAGATTTGCACTCCCCTCGCTCATTCACCAACTCTTTAGCAGCATCAGAAATCCCAGAAAGCCAATTTTTCATGCAGTAATACAGATGTAATTAGAGGGATAATTGGTAACTTCCCATCAGATTATAAACACATACTGTACTGTAGAGGTGGCTTTAAAAAGATCTCAAATGAAAACCCCTATAAAAAGACATTTGATGTGTAATTTGATTCACATTCATTTAAATTACGTTAATAGCCTTGTCATTTTGCTGCATCTTTATCTATGCTTTTCTTATTACCTTAAAGACCTCATTGGTGTTTTTTATTTACCTGCATTTTCCCCATTTACAGTGTTTATATCATTAATTGTCTTGTTGCCATATAATCCTTAACATTTATTTCAATCTATTTACTGATAATTTGGGGTAAACATTTACAAATAAAATGTTATTTCATTGAGGTGCCGCTGTAAAATTGTGTTAAACCAGGTGAAATGTGAATAAAAGGGGTTTCGATTTGCGTTTAGGACTGGTGTCATGATAGAGGCACTGACCAAACCTGCCTGTGTCTGGTTATAATGAATGCCACCCTGGGCCCCAGCAGGTCCTTCACTGCTGCATGGGTCCAGGGATAATTTGAATTGGAGCATGTGCCATTGCAATCTGCCCATCCCCCTCCTCAATCCCTGCCAACTGCCACACTGGTGTTCACAAACACTGCTGCCCATCTGCGGGACAAAACACTGGCCAGGGCCCCAGTTACTCCTGCATTCAGAAAAATACATTGTGGTCGTGAACTCACTTTTGTAAGCGACTATCACAAAGTCAAATGTTGCCTCTCCCTAGTCGTTAACAGCATATTTAAGTCAAAACAGTAAATAAAATGAGATTTTGTATATTGCTGCTGTGCAATACAATTGACATTAAATATTTTCTAAATGCCTTGTGTTCACTATAGCTTACAAAACAGATAGCATAGTATTGTAAAATGTAAATTAAATGAACAGATTTTGTTTGTTTTTCTTGCATACATTGAGCAAAGCAAAAGTTTACCAGGAAAAGTATGTTTAGTAGTTTCCTTATTGTGGCAGGCATTCTCATTACTTGATCATGGCTCCCTCTTTTTGTGTTTGTGTTTTGCCATCTGTCATCTTGAGAAGCAAATGAACCAGCTGCCATGGAGTGTGATCTTGCCCAATCAGAAATGTGGTTCTTTTCAAAGCGCATCTGTGTGAAACCTTAAAAAAATGCTGATGAAAAAGAAGTGTCTCAAAGTTGTTAATAACATTTTGGCTAGAGAATGTTTTCACCTAGATGCCCCCGATTAGCATAAATGCATAAACTGTGCCTCATTACAAAAAGGGAGCTTTTGTGCAGGGAGTGTACAAACTGCATTCCTCCTGTCACGATCAGAGAAAATAAAAGAAATATGATGTAACAGGTTGTTCTAGGGGAACAAAAAAAAAATGTTATTCTCCAACCATTCTCAATCACACTTCTTTGTAGAACAGATGAGTGTTGAATTATTTTATACAACGCTTGAAACACTGCCCAACACTTTTGCTGGCCCACAGTCAGTGGGAGGGGAGGGGCCTCCCTCTGATCCTTGTCTCCAAACCCCCAGCGACAGCACAGCTGGGTACGAAGGATCAGCCTAATTTTCAGGTCCCTCAAATGATCGCCATGAAGAGCAACCACTAATCCCTTAACTGAGAAAAATGATCTCCTATAGCCCTGCAGTGTAGCGCCAGACCCCGAGAGTCCAGTTAGGACCCAACATGCATGAGTGGGGGTGAACGGAGCAGGACACCAGGCTGGTCCCAGTCCCCCCACCCCCCAGTTTCCTCTATAATGGAGAGTGTTGAGCTGTCCAAAAGTGATTAGCATGAGGGAGCCTCTGGCTGATTAAATAATGGGGAAATGCACAAACCCTGTTGTTGTTGCGGTTTGTTTTTGGGTGTATAAGAAACTTCTATAAACTTACTGCTGGTAAACTGCTTATACGTCGAAACTAACTTTGCTTTTGTATAGGAGTATCTTGGTAGAATGAGTTTGATATTTTTTATTTGTATGATAACAGAAGATACTCTTTGCAGTTTTGTACAGTTAAAACTGTCACTTTTGGAAATGGAAAGCCACCCATAATGGCGCCCCATCCATAAATTGCATGACAGCTGAATATTAAAGGAATACTCAACTGAAAATGTACTATATTTTAAAGTATGTAGTATCACAACACTCAACACCTGCAGGCTTGAAAAAGTTTGTAGTTTTCTGCTTCATGATAACACTCATAGCTTGCACTACTAAATACAGCACTTCTGTGGCACACTATTGCCTGCTCAGAGCTCAGAAGATCCAATAGAAGCAGTGTAATTAGCAAATTATTGGCAAAATAGTTTGGAAAATATTCAGTATGAGGATCAACAGCAAAGAAGTGGATTATGCAGCACAAAGTTTCTATGGACGTTTTTTTTTGTTTTTTTTTGGCCGTGACTCTGGATCACCATTAGAATCGCTAGTAACTTCTGTGAATCGAAGCCGACTACAGCTGCCGTCCTTCATTAAGGAGCAAACAACAAACTTTTTAGAGAAACACGTCCATAAAAAATGTCCAAACCTATCCGGCAGGATAATGCATTCTCTACCACTGATCAATTTCTTCAGTATGATCCAAATGTTCGTCGCTTTGCGAATAATAAATAAATAAATAAATACACTACTTCCAGCAAAGCTTCAGAGCTATGAGGAGGTGGTGCTAGGACACTGGGAGTGATTGGCTCTGTTGTTGAGATCCTGAGTGTTTGTAACATAAAGAACATACAGATAAATGGTGGAAAAGTGGTGTGAAAAGTGTTATACTAATGTGATGATACATTTGGACACCTTTCAGACCTACAGACGTTTAGTTTTTGATACTCAAAATATAGATTTTCAGTGGAATGCTTCTTTAAACTACCATTTTATTCCAATATTTGATACTAGTACATTGTTTGTATTGCATTTAAACATCTGAGTTTCATATTTGAGCTTGATCAAATATTCAAGCTGCAGCACTTAGTCCCATGCAGTCACTGTAAATAGAAAAAAATGTACATAAAATCCTGAAGCATACATATACAAGTATCTTGTGGAAAAGACAAAGATGCAGTGCTTGGATGCATCAGTGAAAGTCTGGCTTCTCTGGGAAAGTGCATCCGACCCGTCTGATGATGACATTGGCGGCGTAGTGTCCAGCCCGGATACACTCCTCCAAGTCTTGCTCTTGGACCAACGCATAGAGGAATCCTGGGTAGACAGCAAAGCAGAGGTCGACCTGTAACCATCCATCACCTCCAAAAATGTTTGGGGAGCATATCTTATTAATATGAGCCAGATACTAATGGTTTTTGGATAAAGGGACAATGCTGTTTCATCCTCAACAGGACCAAAATGATGACTGTTTTATGTGGTGCTATGATCAGCTCATACAGAGTAAAAACAGCAGGCTAAATGTCATGCTCATATAATCTGGAGGCATTACTACGTAACATAGTTGGCCGGTATCAAAGGTTAATTGGGATTGTACACAAAAATCAAGCTGTGTTGAGGATGATTTTCATGCCGTACCTCCCACAAAGGCGTCTCCGGCTCCGTTAGTGTCCACAATATTGTTTTGGTCGATGTTCAAAACAGGAAACATGGTCACCTTCTCACCTGTGGTCAGAAAAACAAGAGGGATGTTAATTAAAGTTGAACACCCATGGATTTGTTTTCCTTTTTCTCCCAAGTCTGAGCTTATTATTCAATGGTAACTTCATCTAAAAATCATAGGTCATTTCACACAGCAAGGCTTTGTTTTAATTGGAGATGGTCATTTGACTTCAGCGACGCATACTGTAGTTTTATGGCTTATTAATGACGTGCAAAATAGAAGATTGGGACTTATAGTACATATGTACAACATGATAAATATTGAGTAACTCAAAGGGAGTCATCAAGGGAGTTAAACATTTAGCCTTGATAGGACAGTGAACTTCACTTAGCATCATGGCCACCAAAGCTGAATATAAGCTAACACTTTTTAAAGTTGGGGAAAGACTTTTGAATGACATTTTCACTGTAAATCAGTGAATGTTTGCTTGATAAATAACATACAGCAGACAATTGACTGTGACGGACAAATGGACTATTGAACTATTGTTTTAGCACAAATGACAATGTTAAACTAAAGGACACTTCTGTAAAACAAATCATGCAATGCCCTGCAGTGGCTTGAATAAATGTCCCAAAAGCAACAGATGATCAAATACAAAAAATCTCAAAATGTTTAGGTGAGTACTCTGAAGAATAAAAAAATGCAAGAAGATGTAGCTGTAAGTTGTGTCAGTTCAAAACGGAATCCATTAAATGAGGGTTTTTATTATCTTCAGTGGATTATATTGCTTCAATTATCAGTAGCATATGCACTTCAAAGGGACTCCCAGTTTAAAAGAGAGAGGGGGAAAAAAAGAAACAAAAATCTACCAGATGACAAAGTCTCGAGGTGTAGAGTGACATTAAATCAGCAACTTATGTCAGAACATTCTAAACCACACACACAATCTTCAAACAATCTGAGGGCTCTGGTGCCGACGTGAACCTTCAAAAAGGTGCAGGAGACAAAAGACTGACATGTGGATAAAAGGAACACGAGGAGGCTGACAGACCTCTTATTGAGAAAAAAAGGTTGGAAGTTTACGGAGAACACGAGAAAAAAACTACAAAAAGTTGTTTAATGAGGCTCCCTGCTAATCTAACAATGGCTCACAAAATATCTGCGCTGCAGATAAGACACCCCCCGCCTTACCAGTTTTTGAATACATTTCTGCTCTCGTCCTACAGGGCAAAAGACACACAACCTTCAGCCGTGCTTATCGACACCTGATGTCAAGGAAATTACTGTAAACCACTAACTGTGAGAGAAACCTCATCAAGCTGCATTTGAAAATGACATCTTACAGAGCAGAATGTGACTGTATTACAGGCCAGGGACTGAAAATGTATCAGATAAAGAGTTGTGTTTCATAATGACATTTAATAACATTTTCTCTTTAAAAGTGAAGCAGGAGATGGAGCTTTTTCACAGCAGACATTTTGGCTTGGAAAAGCACAAGTGTAATTGATGACCATAATTGATATACAATTGATAAAAAAAACAACTGCATCGATTTAAACTGTTTCCAGATTGCTGGTATTGTGCATGGCGGGTCATTGTCACTTTCACTGGGACACTTGATGGAACTGAGCCATTGTTAACAAAATTAATTTCACCTGTGTTTTTCCTGCTAAGACAAGTCAAAATGTCTGCTGTTAAAAAGGTATAGTGTCACGTTGATAATAAATTACAATAAGACAAGAATCCGTTTAGGATCAGCTAATTAGTAGCATAACGACTTCGCTTAATTAATGCCACAGATGAAGGTAGAGAATCCTCTTCCCTCTTAAAACGATTAACCACAATGGAAAATGTGCTCATAATAATTTACAGTTATGTCACTTACTCCACAGTTAAGAACCGTTAAGATGTGGTCGTGTTCATGTGCTGCACTTTGCGGCTATAAAAGCGGATGCTTTAAAGTTTGAGGCTGCTGCACTTGTTCAGCACACAGATTCTGCTGTTCATTAGACCTGAGAAATCAGATATAAATAACTGTGTAAATATGTTTGCGGAAGTTAAAAGAAATGGTTAACCTCTTCAGTGTGTGGGTGGTAGGAGGAGTCATGTCTTAACCTCTCACATGAAGCTCATCTTTGTGATAACACTACATCCAGAGGTGTCAGAATTCACTGAACAAATTTGAATATGTTAGACCTACTGCTATGTTGTTGCAATTAGCAGTTCTGGGTTTGGATTGTTTTTAAAATCCTTTAAATTAACTAGGCATTTTTTATTGTAGCCTACTCTAACACGCATTCGCTATCTTATCAAAATTCCTTTTTGCAATCACAGCTGCTTTCTGTGTAAAATAATTAGAATACAAACCACTCTATGAGCTAAAGTCACATACAAATCTACCCTAGGTCTTTACAAACAATCTAAAACTAGAACTTACAAACAGTATCATGATAATCGGTAAGTCCTTTAAGTATTCACATTGTTTTACAGCTAGCATGCAATTTCTAGACATGCTAGCTGCGTGGCTCTTGAGATGGCAATGTGGGTCAGTTGGTTGGTACACCACTTTGGTCTAAACTGAAATATCTCAACAACTACTGAATAGAGTGCCATGGAATTAGCGCTATCATCAGGCCTAAATTTTGATTTATTTTTCCAATATGTTGGTTTATGACTCAATACTTAGAAAAAAAATTACATTCCCGTCCGCCTCAGCTGTACTTTAGTGCTTACAAATGTTAGCATCCTAACACTCCGGGAACATGGTAAACATTACCTGCTAACCACCAGCATGTTGACAGTGTCATTGTGAGCATGTTAGCATGCTGACGTTAGCATAAGTACTGTGCTGTTCTTAGAAATGCTTTAAATATTTAGCAAAACATGTAGATGTGAACATGTGAATTTGAAATGCAGCACCTAAAAGACATACTTTTCAACATTTACAGAACTTTGTGTGAGCATTGTTTCTAAAAGCATGGCACAATAGACTTCCAATATTTCTCTTCCTTCTATCATCACGGCCAAAGTTTTAAAGCTGTGTACTCTGCTGCTAGGGGAAAGTTCACATAACCTCATTGATGCAAATTATTAAATTTGACTGACATGTTAACTCGGGTTACAGTCCAACAATTCCCCAGCCGCCTGTAACAAAGATCTCATTGGCAAAAATCTGTCATGGAAATGGCAATAAAAAAAATTAAAAACTCCTGCCAAAATACTAGACTCTGTTGTTTCTGGCTTATAGAATGTCTGAAAACATCACTTTGCTAAACTCATTTCACATTTCACTGTTATTTTTAATCAATAAAACTCTGCTGTACTTTTTTACACTAACATATTCTTGTTCCTAGAGTTTGTTTGACAAAATGAGTAAAGCAGCAGATTAGTGGTGAATATGTGGGAGTGTAGTATGGCTGTGCTTTGACAGGTAACCTGCAAAAGAGAAAAAAAATAACTGAGAAAAGCCTTGAAGGAATTCAAATACTTTCTCAGAGTAAGCTATAATTGTGTGCTTTTGTTAATTCGCTCTTCATAATTCTCTCATAACAACTCTTGAATGGTGGTGATTAAACTTAAGAAATTCTTTTAACAGACGTCTCTTTGAAATGAGTATCAATTAAGTCCTTTATTATTGGCTATTCTTTTTAACAATGCCAATTCACAGCACAACAATGACTGAGAAAATGCTCTCCTGTTAAAAGATGGCGACTGTACGTGCAAATAAGATGACCTTGGCTTTATTGGAAAATGAGCATATGGAGGGTTGTTCTGACTCTGAAATTATTACATGCTCCACTTGGTTGTGTTCCAGCGCCTTTGTTGCTATTGTTGCTTTGACAGAAAGCCGGTAGATCAAATAGTTGGCACATCATTCAAATTAACTTTGATCCTGTCACACTTTATCATCTGCAACACAAGTAAAACAATTAATACATAATTTTATATCCTGAGCTTCTAAATGAATGGGAATTACACATGACTACTGTGCTAAAAGGCATGAGCTAAAGTACTCAGAGTTTAAGTACAACATCTTTATGTGAGAAACTTCCCAGAGAAGACTTCTTCTGGAACATTTCCTGCTGCATTTCAGCCAAACTGGAGTGGAAAACAACGTTACTGCTTTCTTGGCAAACGCGACAGGTTAGGAGCAAGTTGACATTCAATCTGTTTCCCTATCATAACCAGCATCTTTGTTCACAATTGAGTTAGAAAAAAAGGAATACATATGCCTGTAATTACTGTAACCACAGGCAAAAGATCATCGCCAACCAATATCCTTTCAGGGAGACATGAAAGAAAACACTTCACCGTGAGATGCCAAGGAAAAAGAGAGGAGGTCTTTTTCTTAGCCCAGAATGTTAATTGATTTTGTCCTTCATGAAGTATAAAACATAAACATCCCACTTTTTAAACAGACTAAGATTTCTTCAAGTAGATTTTAAAATAATTCTGCAACGTTTAATCTACTGTAACTTTAGGGAGAATGACAAATAAACCTGCTCTAAGAAAAGAGCATTTTGCCTTAAAGCCAGTATTTACTCCTCAGTGATTTACTCATGTGATTAACATGTATAGATCAGGTCTTTTTTTCAAAGTTGAAATCTGCCTGCTTGGCCCCCTTGAGAGCCCTAAAACTCGCCAAGGAGCAGAGTCAGGCTTTATCAAGTCCTTATCAGCGATTAGAGTGGCTACCCCCGCTGAATGATCGTTTATTAGATCTCCTCACCGTTAAGGTTCAGGGCACAATGATCTTAATTACTGCTTTAATGGGTGTATGAGCAAAAACCCAGTGTAGTTCAGCAGTGGCAGTGGCAGCTAAATAAAGGGCCATTTCCCCTGCTCCCAGCTCTTAAAAGGCACGTTAGAAGTGGTGGTGTGATGAAAGGATCCAAATGAAGGGCAGAAAAAAAAAGAACAATAACAAATTGACATCTCTTTTTGGAGAATTATACCATGGGGGAAGGCATTCTCCCATCCTTAATCACTATAAAATGGTTTAACATGACATGCAGAGGCTGGCAAATGATCAAATCCTGACAGGAAGACAAATTGCAAACAAAATGAGAGATCAAGTTTATTAGAGCGCCGCCTCTGGGAAATGAAAATCTTTAATTCTCTTTTTACATTGACATTTATTTGGCTGGCATGAATAGCGACACACACACACACACACACACACACACACACACACACACACACACACACACACACACTACTGTAACTGCTCCACAGCAATGACAGCACAGTCAATGACATTTATCATGTTTGCCTTTGTAGATGACATCTGAAACACATTGTATTTCATCCTGCCTGCATTCATCATGTATTTTATATAAAGTTCACAGCGGCGCACAGCTCTGTCTTCATGCAGGAGCAATGAGAGAAGCAGGCAGGAATTATCCATCACCTCCAGCACAATGAATTGATTGTTGCTCTTTTTAACTGCCGGGCTCCTGCTTAAAGATTTCTTTTCAGGAAATGTACTTCCAGGAATTCTACTTTGAAAAAAAAGAAATTAGATTTTCTTGATTTAAATACATGCTATTAATTAGGACTGGGCAATAACTATATACTATTATAATTTAGCCTATTGATAAATAAATTATTGATAAATGTCCACCTGATGCATCAAAATCCAATATTCCCTCTCCTTTTAGCTCTGTTTTTGTTCTCCACCAACTCCAGAGGGAAATATCTAGCTTTTAGCTGCTAATTCTACTATGTTCACCAGCTAGTTGCTAATTTGTTGCTAAAGTGGCTTGCTGCAGCTGTAAACAACACTGATGAGAGTGAGGCTGTAAACCTGAAACAATAATTTAAAAGATTAAAAACCTTTGGAGAGCTGAGGAGAACTGCAGAGTTGGGTAATAGTTCTGTGGGTTCCTTTTTCAGATGACATAGTTTTTTTTATTATCAATTTTTAATATAAAAATATTGATTACAGCCACTTTAACCTTTATCATACCAAGATAGTCTCTTGAGAGTCCTTGCCAAAATGGCAGCACACTTTTTCAGGCAATAAAAAGAAAAATACAATATAGATATAAATACAGAAAAGACATGATTAATCATTGATTGATGAATAATGCCTTCGGTGACATAGTGTACAAAGCTTCAGCTTGTAAATACTCATGCCAGCAGTGTGAAATTGAGGACACTGGACACATGTGAAGACAGTGTCCTGCAGTGCTAAAAGTCCTGCTGTAGCTGTGCTGCTCTGCAGTCCCCAGTGATGAGTGATATGTTGGAGTCTTTACCTGAGGCCATCGCTCCTCGTGCACAACTACTCTGAACTGCAAGGGCAATGAGGAGAGACACCCTGTGGCTCCAAACAAAGGCAAAGGCTCCCAGTAGTAATTGGAAACTATCGTATCTACCCACACCGCTTAAACTTGCAACCCCTGCTCAGTTATGATGACACTGCCTTTTAATGTCCCACTAACAAATATGCATCACATCAAAGGAAATTGGATTGATTTGAACCAAGGACTAATGTTATCAACCTCTCCTCAAGGTCCCTCTGCCAGCATTTTGCAGGAAGAATTACACTCTTAAGGTGTAAGAGAAGCATTTAAAATTGCTGAGGACTGGCCTGGAGTCTGTCCAAGACAAAGTTAGAAGTACTTCACAAATCAATGCCTGCTTTTTGCATCCCCCACACTTCTTTTATGCACTGAAATGACAGAATGTAGTGCAAGCATTCTTTTTTCCAACATCTGGGGTCAATATTTCAGGTTAAACTTCAAAGAAATTACTGATAGCGTTCGGCTCTCTTCAGTCATCGATCTACTATCTATTTAAGGCTGCATTCTGCAGTTTTGAGATATGAGGTTTAAGTGAAGGGTAAAGATGTCCAAAAGAGGCCAAAGTTGGGATGGCTTTGAGTGATACAGTACTTAGGTGGAAATATGTGTTGAACGGCTAACAAAAAATGGCCTACCAACAGTTGCAACAGTGTCATCCTTGCCCTGGGTGAAGACCACTACTCGCTGCCGCTTGTTATTCTCCTTGGGGAGGTTTTGGGTCTTCTTTGCAATCTCTGCAATGTCATCTGTCTGTAAAAACACCAAACCACTGGGTTAGTATGTGAAGTTGAATGAATGCATTGTGAAGTGCAATTTCTGAGGAGTTACTCAAAGATCACAACTGTGACTGAAAGGGGTCAGATATTTCCAATCCTGGCAGACGGATCAAGTGATAATGAAACCAGATGGGCTATGAAACTGCTTCGAAAAAGATCAATAGAAGCACTCAATGATGTTTCCATGCAGTTAAAAGATTAGAATGTCATATTCCCTAAGTGAGATGAAAATAAGCGTGTGAAGATATGCTGTTGTCAGATAAAGCTACTTCTGAGCTGAAGGGATAGGTGGTGCGTGTACTGTATCATTCTCTTCCTAAAACAGGCCATCTCTCCTTAGCATCTGCACAGAATGGATATTCTCGCCTGGAGACGACAGAACTCTCCAGAGTGCTTGCCTTTGATCATGAGAGGGATAAAAAAACACACCTGTCAGTGCTACTTTATTATTAACTCATCATAACGTACTATGAGCAGGTGGAATGTCTTTATCGTCATCTCGCAGTGGGGTGGACTCTGCTTTTCCATAATACATGACATTGAGGAGCTAGCATTAGGGGTTGTAGACGCCTCTAGCATCTGTGTCAAAGCTAACACTCGAGCACCTTCAGGGCGAGCAAATACTGTGGTTATGGGAGTAATCAGAGAGACTCCAATACCCAACCCAATACCACCAGCCACACTGGCTCACTCAAACCAATGAGCTTTTACACCTCTGAATGCCTCCCAAATGTCCTTTAATCAGCCCTGAGAGGTCCGGGGAGACTCTGGGCCGAGGAAAAATGGGTGTAACACTCTAAGTAAGTGCTAATGGTGAGGTTAATACAGAGGCTGTTAGCAGGCGACGGTGAAAAAAAAGGCAATTTGTCACTGTGACTGGATGTAACCACAAGCACTCCTCCAGACACTGAATGCAAAACCACACAAGGCTTCGGCACATTGTCACCATTTGGTTTTATGTTCGCCGGCATAAAAAAGGCACTCGGCTCAGGTTTAGGAGCTAAAAGATTCTAAGGGCCAGAGGTGGTAGGGTGAGCATCATGGCTGTTGAGCAGGACAAGCTTTACACACACATAAACACACACATACATACAACTTCCTCCTTTTTGCATGGTAGAAACACTTACCTGAAAAGATCCTATGGCATGCAGAAAAATAACGTGAGTGTAAAACAAATGAATTGACAAATGATATGGTCAATGTAGTTTACTGTTGACAAATAGCAATATTTACGATTGTGTGGCAACTGATCAGACATAAATCAACAAAGCGTGAAATATAAAAGCTTCACAAGGGTGTTAAATTATGTTTCTGTGTTGAAGCCGGTGAGAACGGGATCGACTCCACTGCAGGCTGTTTGACAAACACTGCCAGGTAAAGATTCAATCAGAGAGCTTGATGTAGATAGTTCTTTAAGCATTTAAAAAGGGAAACAGATCACAATCAGGCGACTGTGTTCAGATCTGCTGATTGTTGTTTTGAGAACAAGCTTTTTATCTTGTATTTACATTGAAGAAGTACTGCTGTCATTTTTGTTAGTCATCCATAATGTGATGATAACAATGTTTCAGAATACATTTAAAGTGTATCTTGTCAGATATTGACAACTGGGCAGCAACTACAACAGTATCCAATTATAGTATCCCTCAAAAGTGCCCCACTGACCAATGAACTGGACCTCACTGGCCTTAAAAGAGTCACACTGCATACAAAGACACACTTCTGTATACACTTTCAGATGTTTAGTGTAAATTTGACAGAATAACTGTAATAAAATAAAATATTTTCTGTACTACAATAGGATAAAAATTCTCAGTTTTCCTTCTCAATTCTTTGTTTAGTGTCTTATAGTAGAATCATATTTGTGATAGGATTACATTGTGTTATTTATAATAATAAAAAGTCTGTTGTCAAAATTAATGATTGATTTGGATGACGTTGTCAAAAAGAGTTACTCTAGTTTGCAATGTAGAATTGTGGTGGCTAGATACTAATGGAAGTTGATTTGACAAAAACAATTACCACTTCCTGATAAATACTCCAGAGCTTTCAGCCGCGTCTCTCGACCTTCTTTGGAGGATGGAGTTTGCTCAGTTGTCATGGAGACATTTTGATACGTAATTTCGGTCACATACAGACCATCCTTTAACAATCACCATGACAACTGAGCAAACTTCTTCTGCCTACGAAGGCCATTGGATACGGCTGAAAGTTCCGGAATATTTCCAGTAAGTGCCAAAAATCTTTTGTCAAACTACTATTTCCAAGATCTTAAAGCTCATTTTTATTATTTTATGTTATTTCACACACATTTGACATATTGTATATAAGCGTTGGAAAAATATCCTTATTATACCAATTATACAGATTTCATCTATATCGCCCAGAGTTATTCTGCACTCATATTAAGTGTAATGTGCATGTGTGAATGCTAAATGTCCTCCAATAATACTGGTTTAACAATGCATATATGTAACTTCTTGCTTTAAACAAAGTTATAGAAACTATACAATGTATATATTGATATTTTGTAAGACTTACAGTATACAAGTACAGAATGTGGGCAGGTAAAATTGTCATCAGAAAGTGACAAGAAAAAAAAAAAGACAACTGTGAAGAGCCTGTTTGAACTGCAACCATCTAGAAATGCAGTAAGTACAATACACACCACACTGTTATCTGAGAAATCACATTCATCCAATGCAATTTTTCAGTGTTCTGGCAAATTAGGTTGACATGGAAAATGTCAAAGAATTGTAACTACTAGGACAGTCTACAATTTGCCCTTTGTGTTTGTTTTTTTTTATATGGAGGCCCCCTCCATCACTACCAGCCCCCCCACCCCTCTTTTCCTGCCTTCATCCCTTCTTTTCTCTTAAACCTGTCACTGCCATCAGGATTGCATTTCTATTCCAGTCACGTTGATCACACCGTTAGTGATTCTGGATGACAATTATTCACACAGTGCAGAGCCATACTCAAGGCAGCTCTACCTTTGAAAAAGAGAAGGCACTTAAAATACCTGAGCCCATGTGAAACACACACACACGTGCACACGCACACGCACACGTACACACACACACACACACACACACACACACACACACACAGGCTATTTGTGTTTTTGATTTCACATTTTAAAAGCAGCACAAGGAATATGCAAAATGCAAGCAGAAAATAGACCAAGGGAACATTCATTTTACATGTAAGAGGCAGCCCCACTTTAAAGCACATTCTATGGGGAAACAAGCACTGTAATTTTCATTTCCATAATCTAAAACCACAGGTGGCTGTAATTTGGTTATTAAAAGACTACAGTGTGTTTCAGTGTGGTGTAATGCCATAGCAGTGAAGGGAAGACATACAGTATCATCCCTGAGTGCAATGAAGATAATGAGGAGGCTTTTTAACCAGGCAACCTGATGAGCCCCGAGCCTGCAGAGAAAGGCTTGAAACCATGCCCAACTTCTCAGCTTCCCAAGAGGCTTTTCAAAATTCAATAAATAACATCTGTAGGCGATGTTGGGTGCAGACCTAGCAGAGTGCGTCATAACAGAGAGCTGGCTGAACAAAGAAACCATGACGACTGCCAGGTTTCCATAGCAACTGCTGCAAGGCCTGGAGAGTATAATAGCACATCAATCACTGTCCAAAAAGAACTTCATTATCAGCAAAAATAAACCTTTAGGATCTGTTTAGTGTGCAATTGCCGGTCAACTCACCTCAAAGCCCAGCTCTTTGGCAAATGTGGCCGCCTCCTGAAAAAGAAAAAAAAAACACACAAATGAGCAGTTAATTACAGAGTCACAAACAGAGCACAATGTCACACTCCAGACGTGAAGTAAAGACATCTCGCTTGCCTTCCTTCCTCACATGTGCGGCCATGTCACTTGAGAATAAGTAACCTGAGTTAGTTTTGCTCTGCCAACCCCTAATTTAATAGGCACGTAGCCCACCCATTTAATCTATTGCCCCACTTTGTCTCGTCTTACCACGACAGTATGAGGTAACACCACGTCAGCCTCCAGCCATGAAACCACCACTGAAACCATGAATATGTGTTGGTATGTGGGAATCCCCAACACTGCAGGCATTCAACACCCACCATGTTTCTTTAGTCTCCTAACAGGTGGACTTAAAAGGCCCATACAATAGTTTATGCAAGTTTTTGATCCTTAGCTACAAATCATGTAAACGTCACATTGATGCTTAACTTTTTCCAAATATATGCTGTAGTTTTAGATTTTCAGATATATTTTTTTAACAATTCAGACAGCCATTGGCTTCTATTTATTTAAGTATGGCATGATAATGGGATGGCAAACTCTTGAAACTTGCTTAAATTGTAAACTCTTGAAACCAGATTACACAACTCAGTAAGTAAGAGTTTCATGTTTCAAGAGTTTTCCATTGGATTTTCATATTGTATGAAAATGAATAGAAACCAACGGCTGCCTGGAAAAAAATACATCCAAAACTTACTGCCTACATATGAATAGTTCCACCAAAAATGTAAGTTAAACACTTTTCCCAACTTAAGAACACATTTCAAGTCTGATAATTAACAAGAAAGTTACTTTATGAACTTGACTTTAAGATTTGTAATTGTTTATTATTTATTTACTGTAAACAAAAGAAAAATGTGTGAATCTGTCATTATTGCACAATTCCTACAAGTACCTAACCTAACTGAGATGTAACACTAACACTTTGCTTATACAGTACAAACAAAATGGTCCAAAAACCGGATGCCACAGCAGGACATTTGTAACCTTTACGTTTTTCTAATAAGAAATGTAACAATTCTCCTGGACAGAAAAGGGGGTGGACAATGTCCCAAATGACAAAAACAGTCAAAGAAACGATACAAACAACACAGTCCTAAAACCGTATGCTGATATACATAGTCAATATAGTGTGCAGTGACTTCTAAATAATTTTGATTACTCACTGATCAGTGATCACTGGTTACAGCGTTTGCAGCACTTTGCAGCAGTTCCAGTTGGGCTGCTTTCTCCATGTCATACAGACTGTGTATGCGTGAAACTATACTGTCCCTATCGACAACTTTTTAAAAGTTAACTTTTCATTCAGAATCTTATTGGCATCCATTTCGGCGTCTTGCGCTCGCCATCCACTCAAAACGTAACATCAGCCTACTACTCTTTGGCCGGCTCGCAAGCCCAAACAAGTGTGTGCGGCGTGCCTGTTGTTTTGTTTCAACAGCATGTGAAAAAAAAAGTTTGCTAGGCCAAAAAGAACGTTAATCTCGCGATAAAACAATTGACACCGTTAAAATGGGTTTGCGTTAACGCCGTTAATAATATAATATAATATAATATAATATAATATAATATAATATATATATATATATATATATATATATATATATATAAACAAACCTATACATTTGAATATGTTCAGTAATTGTGAATAATGTAAACAACCATACCAGTGTTTTTGGGACGTTTCAGGGTCTGCTAATTGATTTCTAACACTGTACAGAAATTAATGGAATGAATGCTTGGAATAATAGGGAAAACATCCATAAATCTAACACACACCAGCATGTTTAGCAATATGGTCAGCTGTGATGTCAAATATGTGATTTGTAGGCCAAAACGTGCAAAACCTCTGGTATGATTCTTTAACTGGTGTCAGAAGCTGTTGCTTGTCGGTTCAGAACGATGCCACAAATCATGACAGACAACCTTGTGCACTAATTCACTTTTGACCCCGGACGGAGCAATAAGTTGATGCTATGATTTTAAACAATCCAATTATCTGCAGAAAGGGGGCTGGTATTTGCCTGACCTTGGGGAGAGGTTGACAACCTGGTCCTCAAACAGAAGGGGAGGAGATGACATGGAACAATAAGGTTACTGGTCCCTGGAGGAAAGCCTCATGGCTCTCTGCCTTGGATCAACATCACAGCGCCAGCAATATGTCAATTCATCACCCCACTCGACTCCTTCAACACACACAGGGGCAAAGAGGCTAGTCAATTAGCCGCTGTAGTCAAGAAGCGGTTTTATAATGAGTCAAGGTGCGTAGTCTTTTTTTCCCCTCCCTTCGCTTTTGTCAGTCTATTGAAGGCTTAGGTCTCACATTTGTTTTCATTTATTTGAAACCACATATTGACTTTTCTCCTCAGGAACGTTCCATCACCGGCAAGTATGAGGCATCTCACAGGGACATGAGTAGCTTAGAAAATGTCTTGTCAAAACAGTGATATTTCATCTGAAATAATTTAAAAGAGACACATGAATGAAGGCTGGAAAATGATGGTGCTGTTGAACGGCACATGCCTCTATCTCACCCTCCGTCTCTCCCTAGTTAGCAGCTATAATATTTGTGAGAAAAGCCTTTGGAGAGAGTGTGGGTGTTAGAAGAAAAGATAATTGAAGCGATGTCTATGAGGCATGTGTACAGTGTAATCCCTTTTAGGAATTTATTAATTTCTATGAGCTGTTATGAGTGCCAACATCAAAAATATTTGGTACTCTAAGCTCAGCTAAAGCTAATATATTGGTATGATAAATACTGTACGGTGGTAAATAGGCAATTACAGGAACTACACATGCAAGTCAATAAAACTCAAATGATAGGCAATAAAAGTAATAATTTCTTAAGGGGCTTACAGCATTAATATTCAAAAATCTTGTGTTTAGGCTGTGCATGTTTCACACTTGACGTGTGCTGTTTTGGTGTGTTGTGGTAGATGGTTTTCAAAATGACGGTCCATGTGCTTCTACAGCTGTCGCAACAATGACAAGTGCTTCGAGTGACATCTGGGCAAAATCCTCTCGTGCTCAAAAAAGCATCTTGTTTGTTCAGAGATCGCTGTGATTGCATGGTCGCCTCTGATGATCCGCTCCGAGTCTGATTCCGAAGGAGAGCACTGTTGCAGATTTCGGGCCCTGTGAGTTCTCCTCCTTTTCCTCCTCGGGCAAACAAGGTAAAAGATAACAAGGCGGGCTGAGCCCTCTGCAGCCATAGTTAGTATAAAGCTATCAGAATGTGTGAGATGTTGCTGCTGTCAGAGGCTTAAACAGTCAAAGGGATATTTTTAGAGAGCTTAAGCTAATAATCCAGAGCCCAGTCAGGGGGGCGGGAGTCTACAATTTCTTGCCAAGCAAAATGAAAAAGGAAATACACACTTCATGCAAAGGGCAGTTGTCAAAGCCTAACACTTTGTTTTCCTTGACAATGTATGTGACAGGAGCCTAGCAGGCCTGGTCTGTGCAGACACAGTATGCAGGTATTCTCTGTGAAGTTACACATGCTGTATAGACTTTATTTTATTTCTTTTAATGAAGCTAAACTGCTCAATATGCATTCAGTCTTTAAATAATACCTTATCATGAACAAAGGAGCAAAGTGAGCATCCAGGGCTCTGGATAACAACAATAATCCAACACGATCATTACATTTTCCCCATGGTGCTATATTGAGGAACACTGATCATCACAACAAAACTATTTATAAAAAAATAGTTGTCTTGTTGTCCCTGTTCACTTTCTGCATCTTATGGCAGACATTTCTTACTGAGCAAAAACAAAAGAAACTGGAGTAGTTGTTATTGGCTCTCATGATAAAATATTACTAGTAACAAACCAAAGCAAGCATTTAGTGTTTCCTCCTTAGTGTAACAAGTTGTTGAGCATATGTCACAGCAGGAGTGAGAAAAAAATGTGTTTCCCAAAGAATCTAAATCAAAGTGCAAACCTCAGTGCTAAGGTTAATAAAAGTTGATAAGTTGAAAAGCATAACTCCCCAAGGCCATTCAGAAAATAGGCATTTGCTTGACCGTGTGAGCCCAAGCTGATGCTGAGGCAGAAATTGAATTGTATTTGACATTGTGTGTATGGGGGGGATGATATACAGACGAGGGTATAGCCCTGACAAGTTATTTACAACACCCCTGTTTTCTTCTTCCTTTCTGTGCATTTCAATACATGTTTGTTTCAGACATTGCAGGTTTATGCCTACAACCATTTCATGGAGAACTGACTTCCACAATTGAAGAATTTACTTAATAATATGATAGCCGGCTTAGTCCGCAAGCGAAAGGAGAACAGATTATCAGATCTGGACAGATCAGTTTGATTTGACAAATCACCTACTGTTGAAACCTTTCAAACTAAACTAAACATGACTGTGTCATGCCATCTCAAATAATTCAGCCAATTATCACTACTTACAGATACATACATACAACAATGGCAGATGACATGTTTTCCTCATTCTCTGCATTTAAGCGTAAGACATCACTGAGGCGAGTCAGACAGCTTCCATAAATGCCCAGTAAAAACAACATCTGGCATTCAACTCAAGCGTTTCCAGCCAGATTACTACAGCATACATTGCAGGGTGGTGGGTGAGGGTGGAGAATGAATAACTAATTAAGGCGATGGCATCAGTGGGGATTGTTAGTGACTTGACTTGGCCTTGGGGTCAAAAACAGGACTCCTCACCGCGCCATTAAGTGGCATGTTTCATCTCTACCTAGTTATTTTCCTACATGGGGGTGTGATCGTACAGGGTTTTTGTGATTTACATCTGCCATACACAGACAGTTTAGCTGGATTCAAAACTAGGACTTCCTCTAACTCCCAAATGCATTACCTTAAATTTGTCTTTTTATCAGCGTTGCTCTAATGTCCTGAAGCAAAGTTGTGAAAAATCACAAAAAAACACCTGCTGGCAATTGAGATTTTCTTTTTTCCCCCCTCTACTTTAACTTTGTCCACTGTTTACCAGATGGTGTATTGTTGTAAGATAGAGTATTTACATTTGCAAAACCTTCTGCAGTGCATAAGATGGTATTCATTTTCAACTTCTGTCAAACCTCTCTGCTCCCCTCAGGATGTGTTCATTATATAATTCACTGCTGTAAACTGCAATGTCACTTCTGCTTAGAAATAGGAATGTCACCATCATGTTTTTTTGCCCTCCATTCCAAATCCATTAAAATGGAGTATCTGTTGATCTGATACTAGTTCAGTATTTATTCCCTTAACATGTTTATTTTTCTATACCGTTTCCTACATATGACAGCTACACAATGCACACTTACAGTAAGCGTACAATAAAACTAGATATGTTTGATGGCTGAATAGCTCTGGATTATGAAAACAGTCTGCATAATGTTTTCCTATAATATTTTGTGTAGAGTCTAGTTGTGTTTGGTAAAACAGGCTTTTTGGTGGTGAGAAGCATGTCAGTGTGGTTGTCGATTCAGGACAACTTAAATGTCCTGAGCCAAACAGGGCATTGGTATCGGCTAAAATAAAGCTAGGGTTGCACGATATTAACAAAATGTGATATTGCGATATTGATTATGAATACTGCGATATCGATATTAATTTCGATATTCTTAAACATATGTAAAATTACAAAAGTTACGGTAAAACTCATCAAAATAGATTCATAACAACACAAGGTTCATTTCAACTGACAGTCATATTGGACTGGTCCAACATGAATACATAAATAACGACCATGTCTACAGAACAGGACATGTTTTACTGGTTGTACTGTACAGATGGGACAAAAAAAACTTGATCGGGGCATCCCTAAAAACCATACTTAAAAAAACTACTTCTTGTTCATTTTGGCCTTTGGGGCATACAGTTAATAACTGATTACAAGTATTTAATGTCACTCACTTGGGAGATGTGTTGTGTTTAAATGAATAGCTATATGGTTTTTACTAGACAGCAATAAAGGGTATGCAAAATCCTCAGCATTCACACAATTATGCCAATTAATTAGTATAGTACTGCAAATTGAACCAGAATCAAGGAAATAACCAAAAATCATTTATTTGAACATTTCCCTTTAAATCCATTTTGATGAGATTTGTCCAAACTTGAAAGCAAGTGCGTGGTTGACCTAAGCTTTCATGTGACCAATTTCAACAGTGCCCTTTCCTGCCAGTCCATTACACACCTCTGGCAACAGCCTCTACTCCCATCTATCTCAGGCTGCCTGCAAGGGCAGGAGAGAGGTCTCTTAGCAAGCCCACAGGGACGACAGCAGCACCTACAGCACAGGTCCAAAGGTTAAACAATCGGAAACATGTGCAGTACATAAATATCTCCGTTGATAGCAATCTTAGGATGAGAAAGCAGGGTTTGCATAAGAGGATCAGAACAGAGGATGTGACCTCAGACAGAGCAGGAGGGCATTCAGCTGGTCTGGTGGGGCTAATGGAAGCTGCGGCAGTAGCAGCTTTGTGCTGGGGGGAGTTAGTTATCAGCCTGATGGCCTTATCAGCACTGAGGGCCTCTATCACACATCTCACCTCTGGGCTCTAACAAGGGGTCAGCGCACAACGTCAGACTACCAGAGACTGGCTATCTCTCAAGGAACAACACTGGATAAAAGGGAAGATGGGGAATGGACGGGTCTGCTCAACAAGCAGAGCTAATGCAGCAGCCTTTACGTAGTGCTTATAACTCTCATTCCAATAACATTTCCATCTGATTGTAGAATTTAAAGATTTTATTTGATTGACTCTGCACTAGAGTGATTCCAGCTCTTTGGGGCTCATTTATAGGGTCAATTAATCAACTTACCTTACAATTAAAGTGATATAAACAATGTGTTTGGGTGCAACAGCAATTTAAGGATTTGTTAGTTTACTCGCTTTGCCAAACCATCCTCCAAGGCACTGCGGAGGAGGGTCTGGCTAATCCACACAGCATTCCGGGATGGGAGAAAAACGTGCTCTGGTTTATTGGCATTTCTTTAAACCAATCACAATCGTCATGGGTGGCGCCAAGCTCTGCCCTGAGCCGCTGTAAAATAGCCTCAGGAAGGAAATTGTTTTAGTGGAGCATGTGTACGTTCAAAAGTTGTTTTAGTCATGCAAGAGAAAACTCAGATTGGACAGATAGTCTAGCTAGCTGTCTTAATTTACCATGCAGAGATCTGAGGAGCAGTTAACCATAGTCCTCATAAATCGACCAGAGTTTAAAATTCCAACACAAAGAAAGCGGTAGGAAACGAACACCGGCGAAAAGACATGCATCTGGCAGAATTTCCTGCGGCACCGGAGCAATCCCGGAAGTGGAACGTCGTGGATATAGACTAGGGATTTGTTAACGTTAGTTGAGTTTAAGTTCTCTGAATACCTTCTAGTTATAAACCTGCACAAACCCACTATTATCTGCCAAAGTGATCACTATGCTGGTTGTTTCACATAACAAAATGGTATTTTCTCTCTCTGATTATAAGAAAAAAAAGATTTTGGGTTTTTCCATGCACCAATCAGAAAGTAACAAAATAAAAATCCACAACACATTGAGTTGCTTGCTCATGTTGCATGTGAGTCAAACCTGATCAAAACACGCCCACACAGTCCTGATGACCCAGATTAGGTAACCTTTAGAGTTTTAACTACTATTAATTTGTAACTAAAATATGTTCTTTCAAAATATAAGTTTGATTGTTGCTTATTTAATCACAAATAGTTAGTATTATAGAGAAATACAAGATAAAACCTAGTTTTTGGGTGCTTTTACTTGCTTATATCACTGTGCAATTTTGCGGTCATGTTTGTGTCATCCAATATGGTTATTATCTTAGTTTATCTCTGTTTTGCATGCATATTTGTTATCTTTGCAGATGGTTTATTGTGTGTAAACTTTACTTCAAATAATGACCTCTAGAATGGTAATAATGATTATTCGCTTATTTTTCACTCTGGGTAAAAACAGTCTTTGTTGAAAAGTCTGCTATAAAACTTTTTGATGAGGTTGAACCCAACTTCATCGCAGTCCATCAGTTTTCCAGCAGCTTATTATCCAGTAAATTCAACAGACATTTGTTTGCAGGCGCTGCAAACAAAAGGTCAAGAAAGCAACCTGCTTTTTTTTCTGCAGTGAACTATTGAGAACAGTGACCATGCCCTCCTGTGTATAATAAACATATGAGCATTTGGCCTGCTCTATTTACCCCCTAATGAGAAACAAAGATCTGCTCAGGAGGGACTTGCATGCTTCAGACAATAAAAAACCCAGGGAGGAAAACAAGCTCTGAGAATAAGTCAAACCGTTTGTGTGCACAAGGGACATGAGAGCTTTGTCTGAATAAATTGGCCATGCAAAAATGTAGACGATGTCCAACGTGTTGATGTGGCATAAGATGGCAATTTGCCAGATGAAAAGCTGCATGGAGGGCAGGGGCCCTTCAACAAGGAGGCTAAATCATTTCATATTTATGCACACAGCTAACATGCAATAGATGTTGCAGGGAGAGCGAAACCATGGCTCTTCTAGAAGGGAATACTTGCATGATGCAATCTAAAAAGCCACAATAAATCAGAAAAAAACATAATTTCATTCCGTTCAAGTGGGAGCAACGGGGAGATTGAGCTAAGCAGCATTTCTATAATAAGCCCATAGGTTTTATTATCCATGGCATGAGGCAAATTAATTTCTTATTACGGGCGGGTATATTATGCTTGTTGATTATGTCTCTGTCACTTTCTCATCCAGAGTTTTCTAACCATGAGGAGAATAGGGGGAGTCTTCCAAACGACACTGGAAAACATGACTGTATAGCCTGGACTGTGGGAATACAATCATGAGCAGACAAAGGTCAGTCCTCCCGCCAACTCTGTGTGGATAAGGGGGGTGGGGGTGGGGGGGAGGGGGGGGGTTGTAAGGCTATCTGGGAAGCCCACTGGTGTTCAAACTTCTGCGAGTCCCTCCAGCAACAAGCAGATATCCTGCACTCTCTCCTGCTGTGACAGAAATACACTGGCCTCTGTTCCAGCAGAACGTGGGCACTGTGATGATCTGCTCCCAGCACAATATCTCCTATTACATCCATAATTATTCTCCTTCAGAGGACTCTGGCAGGCTTTCTATCCACCTCCTTGTTAAAGATGCTCTATGGTCTCACATTTCACGTTGCACTGCCAAAGACCCCCCTCTCTTAACCCCGGCATTTTCAAATATTTCATGGTTCAATCCCAGGGTTGGGGAAGGCGGCTTCAGCAAAGCACAATTACAGTGGTTAGTCGGACTCCTCTGGTGGAGCCATGCTGGCTCCCAAAGTACCATGACTCGCAAACAGACAGGCCAGGAAAAACAGAGAAATCTTGGAGAAATCATTCTTCTCCTGTACTGAATCCTCTCGCTGCCTCTATACACACAGGAAAAGGCCGATGGGTTTAATTGTAGCAGTTGCAGCATCTTGTAGCGACATTCACTTCACTTGATTGAGTTGTGGTTCAGAACCTTTTTGGCTTGTGACCCTTGAAAGAAGAAATAACAATTTCCCTCTTACAAATGAAAAGTTGAGTTTATAAGCAAAGAATTGCACTGTTGTTCCATTTAATGCATTTTTGCTACTCCAGCCTCACTTGGGAAGACCAATAGCTTATAGCTGCTAATGCTACAGTATGTAATAGCAAACATTAGGGAGATATTGATGCATAACTGATATTAGTGAGTCAGTTTGTTGACTATTTACTACTTGTGCTACTGTTAGACTACATTTTAGCAACTCAAACATTTAAATTGATTTATCACAACATTAAAACATCTCAGCAGGAGTCATGCGATTTGTTTGCTGCTGGTGGCATGGATGACTGGATAAAGTGTTCCAAGGTGGCGACCTATTCACTCCAATAAAAGCTGCTCACTGGGCACATAAACCAAAACAGGTTTTCATGTTTCCTCTAATGCATACGCATTAATGCATAAGCATTAGAAACATTCGCTGGCTGAACCTGCAGGCTCTGGCACAAATGAATTGTAGAAAAATAATTCACTGATACACCTCTTCTAGAGTCTTTTATATTTGTATTGGACATAATAGCAAAAATTGTGATTTTGAATACAAATTATGGACTGTTTGTGATGCTCAGAAAAATGTATTAATCATTTTACTGACACTTGTAATGATTGTGTATTGGAAAACATTTTTGGTCCAGTGGACGTTATGTGACTTGCACCTCTGATTGTTGCCACTATGCCACAATTGCTGCACAGCCAATTGCTGCTCCTGGGGGATTCTTCTACTCGCTCTCAGTCAGATTGCCTAATGATGATGTAATTCAGTGGTTCCCAGCTAGTGGGTCACAGCCCAAAGGTGGACCACAGGTCCATTCTGAGTGGGTCGCGACTCGCGAGAATGTAGGTCAACTTCGAAAAAAAAAAAATATATAAACATTTCCAGCAAAGCAGCTGTTGTATTGCCCTGTTCTTGTCATCAGGCCTGTTTACATGTAGTCTCGCATTGCCAGACCTATCTCATCAGCGCTGCAGTATGGTCTGGCTACACCGCCTATCTATTCTGGAATAGTGGAAAAAAAACGCTCTGGCTTGTTTGCATTTCTTTCAACCAATCACAACCCTCCTGGGCGGCGCTAATCCTCGATAGCGAGAGGGTAGAAACATCCGGGAGGCGGTCAGGCTGTATCCCAGCAATGTATATCTGTCGAGCCAGACTAGTTTACATGTTATGCTGTAAAGTAATATTTTAAGAAAATCATATATATTCATCATATATATATATTTTTTTTAGCCTGAATAAGCTGAATTTGTTGTAACTGCTATTGCAATGCTTTTAGTGTTGTTATTACAGTAATTAGCTTAAATTGAACTCTCTGGCTGCAATGGTTCTTATTTCAAAGAGATTTCAGCCCCTGTACTTTTTTTAATTTTAGTAGAGGTAATAGTTCATAATTTGTGAAGTGAAATTTAAGGCCCGCACAGTGGTTAGCATAGGCTCTGCACCGTAAGAAGGGGATGGGTTTTATTCACTCATAGGCAGAATGGATTAATTGAAATGAACTGAATGGGTATTAAGTAGGTCTATGAGGTATTTGTGTGGACTGTGACCAGTGGTTCAGCCGGTGGGGAACCAGTGATGTAATTAAAGCAACTGACTCAAGACAAACTTGGAAATTCAACGTCAGCTAAATTTAAATAGTCTCGCTTTAAAGCCAAGCAATGTGTATTTGCAACACCTTGTCACCAGTTGTCTATGAGTTGTGAGCAGTTCAACTAATAAGAGATTAAACAATAGTCGGAAAAATAGTTATGTAGCAAAAATGTTCTGCATCTTGGGGGGTCCTGGTCCCGGGATTGGGAACCACTGATCTAGCATTCAGCAAAACATGAAAATAAATAAAACAAGGCAGCTTCTGCATTTATAAAATCATCACAGCTAATGTGCGCTATGACTCATCATACAACTCACTGACTGTATGCCATACTGAAGGTCAATGTACTCTGGCGCTGAGAGGAAGGCACGTGACTCATCACAGAAATAGCACATTCAATTAAAATGAAGTTGTGAAAGACACAAAGGAGAGCAGCAGCTAATACTTCATGTATTTTCCTCCAATGACACATTGTGATTGTTCGGCTTCGCCAGCTTTAGAGATGGTTCTGTGTTCATCCTCCCAGTTGGCCTGTGGGGCCTTGTGAATAAACACATGGAGGTTAATGTCTCATGTTCTATCCCGTTCTCTGCAGACAGCTCTGACAGGAGGAGAGAGAGAAGAGCCTAAAAGAAAAGCTGTTTCGATAATACGCTAATCTGGTTCTCACATCTTTGTTTTAGGCGGTGAGACAGGATATTTTCCTCAAGCTACTGTTGAGAAGTACATCTCGAGTCCGCTGTAGGTGAGCTGTCAAGGGGAAATGTTTTCTCCCATTCTTTTTGTGAGAACACCCCTAAGCGGCCTTTAGTGAACTTGCCATTACCCACACATACCGACAGTAGAGAGCACGTACTTCCACGGTCACGTTCACGTCACCGAGGTGATAAACAACCACAGGCCTAGCCACAGAGATAAGGCTTCCAAGCAGTCTATCAAACAAACAAAGCCAAATGACGAATCTGGAGAGATGTTAAGAAATGACGCTATAGTGTCCATGTATCTCCCCTCCCTGCCTTTTTTCCCCCATACACACAGTGACACACAGTGACACATTGTGATATATATATATATATATATATATATATATATCAGGCACACCCCAGAGTGTCAAAGTATATGGGAGCTGTACCACTTTTAATTTGGGTATGACGTTTAGACCAAAAAGCATGGAATTTCAAGCGTTTCTTCAGCCACTTCTGTCTACAACAGTCGAGAACCCTTTTGCAATTATGTAAGCACATAATGTAATCTGACAACTGCTGCCCTGATTAAAAAAACAATGCAACTGATCTCAGCTGGTATTCTGTCTGGAATGGAGTGGAATGGACATTTCTAAGTGACCCCAAACTTTTGACCGGTTGTGTGTGTGTGTGTGTGTGTGTGTGTGTGTGTGTGTGTGTGTGTGTGTGTGTGTGTGTGTGTGTGTATATATATATATATATATATATATATATATACATACACACTTGTACACCCACTTCAGCCTGTCCTGGAAAAATCATTAGAGCCCCCACCACCCCACACACATTGCATGCAGATGGAGAAAAATAGGGCCGAGAGCCAAAATGCCTGAGGGTCTTTTCATGACAATAACCTTCTGTAGAGCTGCTTGTATCCCTCCACCTAGATCAGGGAGAGGTGCTGAGGGATGGATGGGAAAATAAGAGAGATAACCATACAAAATATTAGGCGAGGAAAATTTACACCAAGTACAGAGGAGGAAGAAATCCGTGTCATTTTGCTCTCATGGCCTGGAGAGATGGCAGGCTAAATGCTCTTTTAAAACAGCTTGAACATTGAAATGATGATAGCTCCTTTTGCCTCAGCAAAGCACATTAATACAGAGCCGAATGCCATTTCCACTTTTGTTAAATGGCTCACCTATTGAGTATTCAATTACAATGGCTGTCTCTCGTTTGGAAGACGGGGCTGGGGCCCATAAAAATAAGCTCCCTCTGAGTGTGGAGCTGCAGAACGCATTGGACAGCAATGGAAGGCATGGAGGGCTCCTGTATGGGGGTGGGATATAATGTTAATGGCAGGGAGTGAGGAGGTTGTTGGGTATTGGCTGTGGGGCAAAAAAACTATGCTCCTCATCTGTGGTACCGTTTTAAGGAAGCATATTTTTAAACCATTTGCGCAGATAAAAAAAAAAAGAGGCCAAGCACATGAAATGATCTAAATTGAGAAAGCCATGAATCCTGGCTTAAAAAACATCAGTCAGGGTGATTAATTCAGTCTTGATTAATCATTCCATTTGTCTATGATATGTCTAAAATTCCACAATACAAATCTGCCAGTAATGGTACAATTCTTCCCCCCCATTGTGTGGTTTATCACTTATGCTCAAATAGCAAAAGCAAATTGTGGCTAATTTTATCGGCGAAACCACTGGCATGTGTTTTTTCCAGCGGTAATGATTCCCTCATTCGGGCCTAATTAACTGCAGCCATTAAATGGAGGGAAATGTAATGCCCTGGGTTCCATGTCAGGTAGTCAGAGGAGGACAGCACAGGAGGACTCAATTAGGCCTGTGCTGTTCCCAGGTTATCACACGACATGTTTGCCAATTAAGTGGAGTAGTGTCTGATGTCTATGTGCCTCTGTCGGCACCATTTCAGGCCCTAGCAGCACAGAAACGCCGTCGCTAGCCTCTCCACCCCCCCCCACCAGTGAAGGAACAGACACTACACTATGCCCCAAAAAGGCAGTAATTACAGGATGGATGGGAGACTGTTATATAAGTACGAGGCTGCCGATAGGCCAGGCAGGGCCTGCTGATGCCAGGTTTCAAACAAGTACCAGCAGGATCGAGTTACAGCAGAATTACCAAGGGTAGACTCAGTCAGAAACACAGACACATTTCAACATTAGAAGCAGGCAAAAACAAGGGAAGAAACAGAGGCTATTGACATTTTTTGGAGTCTGTGGTGTTGTTGCATGACTGTTTCGATCAAAAGAGAATTGTGATCTGACAAGACTGAAATAAGATCCCAGTCATGACAAATAATGCAGCACTCAATTTTCAAAAACTTCAATCTTCCTCAAAATTATTATATTAGTCACTTTCAAAACATGAGATCTTACAGCTGCTTTTAACATATTTCCCCAAGTGTGTGTTGCTCTGTATCGTGACTCAGTAAGAGTGGAAGAGGAAGGCAGAGACAGGCAGACACATTAGCCTTCCCTTATGGCACATTCTGCAAGGCTATAGGAGTCAGTCTGCATGATCCTGACTGTCACTGACTTGTTATGAAAGCATCGCGGGCTGAGGCTGATCCATCACTTTGGGGGGTGGAAGTTGGGGTGAGAGGAGGGCCAGGGGGTCTGAAGGGGGAGGGGGAGCGTGGGCGAGGCAGCCCTGTTCCCTGTCACTCACCATGCACCACTGCATGACCGCCAACCTTGTCTGGCTTGTGCACAATGGGAGGTCTAGGGCTCGACTGTATGAGCAGTCATTCCCCGCTCCCTCCTCCCAGCAACCAACACAGGGGAAAGCCAAAAGGAGTCAAAACACTCTGGACAGACATTAGTCCTATATAGACCCTGGAAGACCTCACTGCTTGAGGCGGCTGAGCAGTGAATATCTGCTCTGTTTCCCACTGAATCTCTTATTTTGGCGGTCTTAGCCGGGTTCAATTCCGGAGAGCATGCCCCGACAAAGACTCCAAAAGATCTCCTTCAACAAACATACATTGCAATTATCCAGAGTCATTAAACTGTAATGACTGGAGGTGTTTGCTTAAGAAGCAAACTTCTTAAGCAAACAGTTACAGTACCACCCACCCGAAAATACGTAACGCTTGCAAAATGTACACCGTGGTTTAGGAGACAGAATCGTTCCTCACAGCAATTAGGGAGCGAAAGAGATGTGCATATGTAAAAGGGAGGTCTTATGTTAGGAGAGGACAGAAAAGAGGAAAAAGCTGTAGTCAGCAATAGCAATAAATCCTCAAATGCTGAGCAGCTTCTTCCAGTTGTGTCCTGCTCTGTGGACCCCATCTCTAACCCGAAGACAGGGCTCTCTTGAGTAGCTTTAGCAGTGGGGAGGCAAGTTCAGTCCAGTGATCATCCACTCCCCGCCACCCGAAGGTGCAGTTTGTCCAGGCGGTGCCTCAGAGTCAAGCTCAGCTGGCCTGTTAGAGGATACTTTCCAGCAGCACCACGGTCTGTGACCACAGCTTGACCTCCAACTAGCTACTCACTTCCACAGAGGCGAGAAAAATCAATAGATCAACCGGCATGAAATGGTGACGCGATTGAGATGAATGATTGTCGGGCTAATTCTTATTCATCTCTTTATGGGGCAGTGATAAGTGAGAAGTTAAATGGGCACTGAGGAGAAATGAGAGCAATGAGTGGAATGAAACAGTGGACATGACATTTTGATTTTGCTTTAAACGAGGTGAGAGGCTATAAACTATAAAGTACTCAGAGAGCACATACCTCCACCAAGACTGCACAATCCTTTGAATTTGTTGTATTAATAATGGAAAATATTCAGAAGTATTTAATTCGCATCAGGCAGGTTTGATTTTTTGGGAAGAAAATCTTAATTCTAACTTGGAATATTAGGGCTTACACATGGATGAATTGTGTTCATTTTAAGTTTAAAACACATGTATTATCATTGAGTCACGGCCATTTAAATTCATCAGGTTTCAGTAGGGTCACCTTAAAGCCCAGTTCCGACCAAAGACTTGCGACGAGACGAGTTAAAACTTGCAGCTATTTGCTGTGCCGGTCTGCAACATTGTAAAACCTGCAAGTCTACACCAATGTGACAAGACGAGACGGTGTATCATCTCCATAGCATTGCCTCTCTGTAATTCCGTTCTAACTTCCGACTTTCCAGGCTTTTTTGTAGTTGGATATAATTTATAGCGTCTTGAAATATGAATGAGGATAGTGATAGTGAGATACTTGCTACAGTTGCATTTCTAGTAATGATGAAACGACAAAAATAACATTTTATTTCTCTGAATCACTGCTCTGTTCTAACGCCGCTCCCAATCTTCATTCCCTCTCTAGCTCGCTTGACTTCTGAAATAACATTGTTCTGCACGTAACCTAGGCCTACTGTAGGTTTGGTGTATACACGTATGTTAAAATGCAATTAGGTCAAGCAGACAGTCCGAAACATTGCAAGCTCGCAGTAGGACTGAGTTTCCTTGGCGATTTAGCAATACTGACTCAAGTGACTTGCACAACCCGGATCAGTTTAGTGAGTGACTCAGAATAACCCAAATCCTTAAAAGGAATCGAGTTTGCCAGGCCTACTGACCAGCAGACCCTGCTATGAGCTGATTGGCTGTTGAAACAGGTGACGGCCCCTACGTTCTAAAACCAGCCAATGGCAACTTGAGAAGCTGAGTCGCATGCGACACCATCAGCTGGCCTTATTCGAGCTGAGATGGGCCAGTTCAGACCGCTGAAACTTTTCCCTGCAACTTATAAGTACTAATTATAATTATAATATAAAATTATAATAATTATAGGTAAGAATCGAGGTAAGGTATTTAAAAAATTGTACTACATTTGGTGAAGATTGATTGAGTCGTGAGTCGTGACAAAAATAAGACTCCAGAGTCGACAGCCATGCTAGGAGCTCTGTGAGGCTGTACTTACTGTATGAGCAGTAAGGCTTTTAGCTAAATGCAATGTCAGCATGCTAACATGCTCACAATGACCATGTTAACATGCAGATGTCTAGCAGGTATAATGTTAACAATGTTCACCCTCTAAGTTTAGCATGTTAGCATGCTAACATTTGTGGCTGATCATTCAAGCACACAGGTTTTTGAGACATCCTATGAAATAACCAAAAAACAAAACAGACCAACATGACTGAAAATATAACCCCCTTTGTGGAAATAAATATAGCACGCACACAAAACATCTCAATCTCAATTAAAACAATGTGCTGTCAAACAGAATATCTGTCCTAAAGAGGTCTCATTTCACTTACCGTCTCGTTGCCAAACAAGATGTCGACGTAAGGCATGACCTTCATCAAGGGCTCTTTAAAGAACTGGCTGATGAAAGGTGCTGAGAGGTTCATGCAGAAGATTTTGTTGTTATCTGAAGCGTGCTTCGCCACCTTCAGGATGGACTCGGGGGACACAGTCAGGAAAAAACCCTGAAAACAAGAAGAATATTTACTTACATAATGTTTTCCACAGTTTGACTGACCTCAACTGGATCAAACAAATTAATGTGTACTGTGCCACTTTACAGGCAGCATTATGTGTTTTAACAGCACAACATGGACCGAAACCCTTTAAACTGCTAATTTGTGGGTTTTGGATCCTAACAAGGCAGTTTTTCGTTGACATGGCTTAGTATTACCGAAATGACACAGGAGCCAAAAGGGGGGTAGCGGTAGTACTCAAACATTTATTTGAAACGTTTTCTTAGAGCATACACAGAGCAACAAAGAAGAGAAAAAAGGGCAGGAAAAAAATCCATCCAGGACAAAACCTGTGGCTGGGCTCCAAGGCTCGTACTGGAGGAAGCAACCTGCACGTATCCAATGATAGGGTGAACAAAAGTCTCGTCTGGACTCTCCTTACTTGGAAACAAGAGAGGCAAGTCCACTCATTGTGTGAATGAATACAAATCAGGTAAGAAAACACCTTTGTGTTTCAGGTGGAAACCTGAAGCGAGCCTCTCCTGCAAGCCACACAAAAACACTCCTCCTTTGATACTGATCTTCTTAACCTTGTTTTTCAGCAACAAGCTGCTCTGTAAAACCACTGTGTCACAATAGGGGCAAAAGGGGGGAAAGAGGAAAGGAAAGTTTCAGCACAGTGATACATTTAATCTGGCTGAAAAGCTTCCATTGTGGGCTACAGTGCAGTTCTCATTAAAGCACGATGACATTTGCAGCAACGGAGGAGCGACCTCCATGAAAAAGAAAAGAGTATAATACAGATGAATAGAGGGTGACCGTGTAGTCACTCAAATGTACAAGGCATTACAATACAGCCATGCTAAGCAGGTGAGTTCTTTATTACACATTCATGGTGTCATTCACTCTCTTGGAAGAAATTCTCATCGCTCTGCATTGCAGAATGACCTGTGTTTTGTTTTTTTTTTGCGAAAAAGTCTTAAAGTTAAGGCCCAGGTCAGCGCCTGTGGTTGCTGTGTCACGGTACCATCTGTTGAAGACTAAAAAGGTGTTTTCAATAGATTTGGGAGCACAAAGGAACTCACTCTGGGCTAAAGGCCCATCACTGACCCTGACATTTTTCTTTTGCGCCGTGCCAACGTGTCAGAGGAAGGGGAGATTGTTTTCTGACACAAATGGTCTTTTTTTGGTAGTTGAAAATAAACTGTCATGGTTACTGTAATGTTAACACTGATCAAAGGCCGGCGGCTCGATCAAATATCCTGAGGGGTGGTGAACTTTAAAAGCCATGCCACAGCTTCTCTAATCACACACTGGCTCTGTGTAATTTACTTCTGGCCTCACTACCACTGCCAGTGCCATCACATTAAATAGCTCAGAACTGTAATACATAAACTGACTTCAGAACAAATTATATTCATGTACTACAAAAAAAACCCCTCTAACACTTTACTCTTATTTGAGCACTCAAGTTCATTTTGATTTGATGCATTTACAGTGAGAATATTTTTTTAAATGCTAAAATAAACCAAGAGACAAAAACATGCACCATGAAATAACACAATAATCTTTAAAACTCAACATCAGTACAAATCTGGGTGTCTCCCAGGAAGTTGTTAGGCCAACCACATCCTGTCGTATCTCGTCTTGTGAGCAGTTTAGTTCGAAAATGACAGCCTAAACAATCTTCACACCCATTAAATATATGGTATTTGCTGTGTTAAATAGCACTTCTGCAGCTTTTCCCTAGAGCTTTTTGTTTTATTTAGATAAAGTGTATTAATCTATGATGTTAGGCGCACCTCCGCTACAAAACACTGTGGGACACCCTGAAAACTAACCCACCAATGAATGACAAACATCTAATTAATAACTCAAAGAATCTGAAGTCTATATCTGTCTTTCAGTACACATTTATATGTAGCTTCACAACATCTGTCAAAAATCCACAATAATTTAAAAATTCATCTACATATAAAAACCTTTTTGTGAATGTCTGTGTTTGAAGTAAAAGTAATGCTGCAGGAATGCTGTTCATAAAAATCATACAGGCCATTTTTTCCACCAGGCTCCAAATGTTGTGACTCCAGTGGCTTGCGGGAGAAAAAAAAAGCCTCAGTCTAAGCCACGTGAAATTCCAGTTCCCATCAGTAGTCTCCGCCGACTACGAAACAGGAGAAGTTTAGTCTTTAGTGCTATGGTGCAGATCATGTATCAAGAATACCAGATCCAGTTTCCCAGGTGTCAGGGAGCCCTGTGAAGTGGGGTGACTATCACATTTCCAGGTCAAGATGATCAAAGCAGTGGCTACACTTCGTACAATTTCCACCCAGCCAAAACATTCAATAAAGCATTCAGAAAGGCATTTTCCTGGCAGACAATAATGCAGCGCGATGTTTGGCCATGTCAAGTGGTAATTTGAGGGAAGAGTTAGAAAGGCAGGGCATCCATTTTCAATGTTTACCCTAAAAAGAGGAATGACTTCCACTTTACTTACACAAAGAAAATGTCTAAATGCTACTCTGAAATGAAATTAGTGGTAATCTAACCATAGAGGCACAAACTACACAGCTGCAGCACGCTATCACACTTTCCCCTGCATTGTATCAGTGTTTTCCCTGGGGCTGCTCACATCTGAAAAGCTGGGTGTGATGGATGGCATGGTGTCACCAGGCTTAAAATAAAAGTGGACATCTGAAGGGTAAAAATGATCTATTTTGGGAAGGGCACTGTTATTTGCACCGGCAGCAGAGGTGGTCATGGAAAAGGAAAATCTTCTTTCTTTTTTTCAGGTCTATTTTAATTCTGCAGGGATAAGGGGGAGTGTTCAAAGTACTGTGTCATGAAGGTTTTGTTTGACACTTCCTAGTACTCAGAAATGATGGAGGGAATTTAAACCATCACCACTTTAGTGAAGAGTAATTATGGCCCCTGCAATCATACTAAATTTGATCAAATCCCCAGATCTTAGTCAGGTTTATTTATACAGCCAGAAATGACAAGTTCCTCACAGAGGGTTTTGCAATCTAAAGACCCTCCATCCTTAGAGCTGCTCTTATTAATATTTTATATGAAAAATTGATGAAATGACTGTATAATGTCAAAAAGGTCGCTCGTAGTGATGACACCACAGATGAGTATCACCTGACTCTCCAGTTCCTCAAGATTCAAGATTACATTTTTTTATTGTCATTAAGCAGAGTATAAGTACAGAGCTAATGAAATGCAGTTAGCATCTAACCAGAGTGCAATAATATAGTGATATATATATATATATATATATATATATATATATATATATACTGTATATACAGAAGGTGCAGGATTAAGTATTGCAGTGAATATCTTAAAATGTAGACAGTAGGGATTGCAAATGTGAGGTATGTAAAGTATGAACATCAACAAATGTACAGTTGGATGATATATGTATAGAACATAGTTAAACAGTGAGGTTTTGAGATAGAGCTAATATAAATAGTGCAAGTAACATGGTATAAGTACAGAATATTGTTAAATAGTATGACTGTACAGATATGAATATGAATAGTTAGTATCTGACGAGTAAATAACTGTCCAATAGAGTACTGAGTAGTGCAGTAGAGCTCAGCTTTGTGTAGCTTTTTAGCGTCTTTCATCTAAAACTTTACTGTTTTGATTTAGCCTCTCATCAGAGTTCTTTCCAGACAGAGGAGGCAGCTGTTTTCAGTAAACTCTGATAATCCCAATGTGCACTACCTGCCCAGCACCCAACAGCAGACAGACAAAGTTAGCAACTCGCTGGTGAACACTGTAAAGCATTTAGCAACTAAAGAGCCAGATATTCCCCTCGGGGGTTGATGAGGACAAAAACTAAAAAGGAAAGTGAATATTGGACTTCCTTTGCCAAGTGGCCAGAAACACAATTCCAAGTAAACACTACTGTTGTATATGTGTAAATAGGACATTTTCTTGTATGTTTGCCATAACCACTTCATAATGTTATAATATGGCAGTTTTGTGTAAACAGCTTCCAAGTTTAAAAAAAACAAAAAAACGTGAATGCAGGTTTAAAGCTGTGTTCAGAATGATATTAGTACCGCTTCAATAACTACAGCCTTCACTTCAATTGAAGTCAATAAAACTGACAAATTCATGTATGTGTTCCCCGTTTTGGTGCAGACTCATGGTTTGTAGTTAACCTTTGTTTAACTCTTGGCCTCTGTTGGTTAAAGCGTAACTCTCGCCAAAATGCAACCTAGGGTCTTTTTGTGAATGTACCCGAGTCAAACTTTCGTTTAAAAGCATAATTAGGACGGAAACGCCACTTTTAAAATTTAAAAGTTTTCGGTCAAATGGCCTTTTGAATGGGAGTGCTAGGGGCACTACTATGATCACATCAAAGTGTCGATCTCCGAATGCGAATGAACGGACTCCATAGGAGGAAATGTCATTCTTATATGAGGCTTGTGTTTCACTAACGACAAAACAACAAATTATCCGTGCATTTATATGGAACTAAGCTTTAGGAGCTTTCCATCTTTACTCTCCTCCCTGTTACGTTGCATTCGGAGATCGACTCTTTTTGACTGGCTAGATGGACGGTGACCGGAAAAACCAACAGCTACAGTGAGTTGTTAAAACCTGTTCTTTTTAGTAAACTCTGTGTACACAAACAATGTTCTCAATGCTCAAGTTCATGTGTAGAGCCCCTGATGATACTTCGAGCAAAGTTTCATGTGGCGAGCCTTCTTAGTGTTTTAAAAATAGTGATTTTGATGCTGTCATAGCTAGCCCCTAGCACTCCCATTCAAAAGGCCATTTGACCGAAAATGAGAATACGGTAAATCTTAAAAGTGGCGTTTCTGTCCTAATTATGTTTTTAAACGAAAGTTTGACTCGGGTATATTCACAAAAAGACCCTAGGTTGCATTTTGGCGAGAGTTACGCTTTAATAGAAACACATTACTCTAGCTATGTGCCTTCCCCTGGTTTAGTACAATGTCACACTACTAGACTACAAACCACTCTGATACACTGTTCACAGTCTGCGTCTCGCTGCTTAATAATTATCTATTACCCAAATTGGAGTTTATGACATCACATCCATTCAATGGAGGGAGGGCTTACGTGACCTTCAATTTAAGGAAAGGAAAAGTTTCTTTTACACAAAAACTTGAATCAGGATAGAATTGGGAGAAATCTCGAGAAGAGCAACAGAGGAGGGATCCTTGATCTAGAACGGACAAGCGTGAAATAGGTCGTGCTTGTAGAGAGCAATAGTGTTAAGAGTTACAAACAGGTGTTTGTTCTAGTGATAAATTCCTTGTTGTCAGGAAAGCCTTGTGAGCTAACCAGCAGTGTTTCAAAGCTTTTTAAAAGCCGCCCAGGCTATGCTATCCCTGTCATTACCATAGACAGCCCCCCATCATGCTCTCTGGTGCACAGGGTTCATTACACAGAATTAGATGTCACACAGATCAGAGCGCACGTGAGGCCACACACTGCTCTCCTCCTCAGTTATCTCTGTAAAGCACCATTGCGAGGTGGATCGATAGCTGAGGTTTGGAGCTTCATTAGCTCAGTATGACTCCATCTCCATCAAGACACCTCTGGCACGCTACGCCAGTGTTGCGAGATATACTGTATTTTACTCCTCGATCCTGAAGGTCCTGCTGTTTTACACACAAACACACAGGGACAAACAAGACCTTCACACATGATGAGGGGGTGGGGGAATCTGTGTCAGTCTCTGGCTCGATAAACAGGAGAAAAAAAGAGGACAAACAAACAGACGTAAGTGATAAATGGTGTCACAAAGTGCCTTGAGTGCTGGAAAAAAAATTACAAGGATGAAAAGAGCTCATTTAAGGCTTTTCTTTTCAAAAAGGAAAATGAGTGGGTAAAAAGCTACAAAGCAACAGAGATTTTCACAATGCTCATGATGTTTTGTTTGCATTGAAAGGGCCAGTTGCTTTCATTTAGAAACAAGTTCAATTAAACCAACAGAGGAGATAAATGTGCAACAACCTCGCGACATGATTCAGCATTCCCTGCACTTTTAGGATGTTTGATCTGACTGCAAGGCAATTCAACCGCGCTGATAGCATCTGGCTCTTCTTCTTCTCTCTTCCATTAAGAATCATGTTCTGGTGAAGCTTATCAGACATCTAGGAATTCATCCACTTCTGGTGAGGGAGCTGGAGGGAAGCCAGCTGTACTGGAAACAGAAGGGAGGGCAGTGCTTTTAAAGGCCGCTTAGAGATGAGGAAAGGGGGCTACCATGTCAGCCGGGCTCTCTAGGGCAACATAAATGTGCCACAAATGCTGGATTTAACAACTGGGTGGAGACATCACTTACTAACTGCTGCAGTATTTATTTCTAAAACATTTTCTCTGGTTTAAATATTACCAGATTTTAAAGCTAGCGGATATTTTTCCCCGATGTCACAAAGGTCTCTTGTGGTGTACGTGAAATATAGATATGCTGCTACAAGGTCTTGGCGATAACCAAACATACCTGGCCAAGGTCGACTTAATGAGCATGGATAAAACTAGACATTAGAGCCGACCACAAAGCACTTGAGGGGAGCGTGTGTCACACTACCAGCCTGCAATTTGTACAACCATCAGAGACCTTAATTGCATTAACCTCAGACGCCTCCACTTTGTAAAGCAATGGAGGAAACTACTTGCATTGGAAAAAAAAAAAGCTTTTTAACCCTAACTTGAGGTTAAGGTTTTGTTGGCATTACAACATTGGATGAATTGGTTTGATTTAAGTTGTATCTCTCTAAAAGTAATTCGAGATCAGCTTCAGGGTCTTCTCAAATGGCTGCCTTTTGCTCTCCTGTTAAGGTCTACAGTTTAAAAAATGTGTTGGCTGGGGGAAGAGGCCAGCCTGAGCGGGATGCCAAGGAATGTACTTAAGATCTAAAACAGACAAGATTTAAAGCCAAGAGCATTTAAATGCCAATACTAATCCACAAAATAATTCACCGCATAGCACAAACTTACAGATACCATATGTTACCTCTGTGAGAAGATGAAACGGAAAAAAAGCACTGCCAGTAGAGATGCTTTCTTCTCCTAAAAGTGTATTATCTTGGTAATGAAAAAGAAAACCATGCTTCTCCCTCTCTCTTCATGTTCTAAAGCCAGTCTATATTTCTACTCTCTCTGGTTCCTACTGTTGTTCTTGCCTCTATCATTGGGAGATTAGCCAAGAACAAACTGTTTGGTTTGCAGGGAGTTAAAATTTGCTAATGCACACACTCTCAAGTGTCCTTGTCTGCCACACCGCACTTAATTAGCATTTTAGTGCGAGCAGTTCTCTCTCCTTCAGTACCTCTGAAGGGGAAACATCACTCCGACTCACACAAAAAAAACACACACATACACTTATGGAGTCAAGTTGTGCTCCTGTAGTTTCTTACACGATTTGAGAAAAGGATGGGGAAAGGAAAGGGGAGTTTGTGGGGGTCGATGGAAAAAATGGGATAAGAGTCTACAATATGAAAACAGATGTTGGGCTGCAGAGTTGTTTCTTCTGAACCGGATTGAAAGGACGTATTAATATATGGGTCAGATGTATAAAGCAGAGGTTCAGTGTTGGAGTGTCGACACTGCAGAGGGGTTTCTAGTTTCAGTGATTTGGAGGTTGTGCACAGACAGAAACCAAATCTCCGCAGACATTCCTGCTGCTGGGAAGTGAACATTTCCAAATGTGCCACTCTGTGGATGTAAATGAATTAGTGCCCTTAACTTGAACACTAAAATGAGGAACCGAGGAGACAATCTTTCACTGTTCACAAATGCGCCGGTGAAAGCTAGCGCACCAGGTTGGAAAATTACAGGTAATTGCTGAAGCCATTGAATCCAGTTTGGTTTTGGTTGAAAGTCTAAAATAACAAAGCTCTGATTGCTGTTAAGACAAGGGCAGGGAGCTTGGAGGCCCTGTTGCTAAGAGTTAATTTGATACATATTTCTCCCCCTTGAAATGTCTGAGGTACTGGCAAGAGACGGCAAAAAAAAAAAAAGAGTGAGAGGGAGGGTGAGACCCCCGCTCTCCCTGCAAATACTATCCATCTGCCATATTACATTTAACCAGCATGAGAAGCTAAGGGAGCGCCCTTGCACAATATTGTGTGAAGGCTGTCAAATTCAATGCAGGAGCTCGATGCCCACTGCTCAGAGCCGAGGACACAGGGCCGCTTAAATTCAGTCCAATAATAACTTCTGACTGCGTGCGCTTAGCACCAGCTAAATATGAGAACATGTGGCAGAAAAAGAACTTTTAATTATTCATGCCTTTTTAAAATCACCTAATTGAAACTCTTACATGAAGGCCACTGGAAGAAAACACAAACATATATCAACAGGTTTTTGCCTTATTGCCAAATTAGGATTTCGCAATGAGTGGAGAGAGTAAAAAGTTGCAGCAGATTTTAAGAGTGCAAACCAAACAGACTTGTTGCCAAAAATGCATGAATACTTTCAGGAGTCTTTAAAGTGCTGTTTTAGGTTGTTTCTATTGTGAGATCTTTTGTACGATTTCTTATTAGCATTTATGATTTCACACTTTAAGTTTAGAGTAGGGCTGAACAATTAATTGCATTTGCAATAATATCGCGATATGTTAAGACGCGATTTCCTAATCGCAAAGGCTGCGATTTGGTCACGTGACTCGCAAGAGCAAATCAGTCTGCACCCGCAGAGAAAGCATCAACTTAGCATGCTAACGCTACGCCATACCTTGAGCAGATTTCTGTCATTCAAACAACTCTGAGTTGTAGTTTAAAACTTTTACAGACATTTTAATAAAATGAAGGGTTTTATTCGGGCTCGAGTCCATACATGCAGTTAATGGATACAGGCACGCAGAACTGAAGGCTCGGTTAGCAACGATTAGCTCTGATTAGCGGTTAGCTCCAGTTAGCTAGCTCCGTTATAAAGATATGGAGTGGAGGAGACTGCCACGGGGAGGGGTAACAACCAGACTCTGATAAATGACATTCGGGGAGCTTTCACAGCAGCGTGGCTGCGTTGTTTCAATGGTTTTATTAGTACAGTTAATCCCACGGCAAGACCAGCAGCAGCATGCTATTACTAACGTAACAATAGCCTCTCTGTCTCTGAGTGTGAGTGCAATGTTGACGCTGTCATGCACGCGGCACGCAACTTCATGAGGGGAGGGAGGGGCTGGAGGCAGCTCCTCTGTGTGCGCTGTAAAAAAAAATATATATATTTAACTGTCTAGTAAAGTTCAAAGACAGTGTTTAAAAAGTGCAATCCACATGTTTACATATGTTTATTACAGTAAATGATAATTAAATGTAAATACTACTAAGCGTGGTAAAGCCACATATTTGTTTTTATATTTCTGCAATCTGCACTTTAGTTTGTGTGATTTGTTTCTGACTTTCATATGAATGTTTACACCAGGCTTGGTCAGTGCTCAGTATACTACTGTGACTGAAGTAGTTAAATAAAAGATGTCATTCATATAAATTCATGCATCACCTAATTTCATCATCACGTACAGGCCTGGCCTCCAGGAAAGAACAGTTTGTTTAATCGATCTAATATTGTATTGTTCATACTATACAATGATTTATTGCTTGTCTTTGTTGAATAATACAGAAGACAAAGAGCTTAAAAAATAATCACATATTGAATCGCAATCGCAATATTTTTGAAAAAAATCGCAATTAGATTATTCTCAAAAATCATTAAGCCCTAGTTGAGAGGGGGCACTCCAGGGATTAAGTATTACACTTCCAAACTCCCAACATGAACTTTTCAGTTAGTCTTCAAACCCAAGCTGAGAAAATATCCCCTGGTGACATCATCAAGGTTTCTTTTGTCAGCCTCTGATGGTTAGCTTCTCCAGAGCCACAGCAGACATTATACTTTCACAGACTGAGTAGTATTCCTCCACACTAATAAAGTGACCTTTATGAGTAAAATCAACCTTTTAATTCTGATCTCATAATATATTGTGTCATATGATTTATGTTGGATGAGAACACTCTTGAAAAATATATTTTTAATCTTATTGAGGCTTTCCTGGTTAAATAATAATAATATAATAAAAATACAATTTACCATCCATGTCACATTCTGTTTACAATCATATAAAAAAAGCTTAAAGCAGGACTTTTTTACACTGAAGAAACTGAAAACCTTTTTTTACCTTGACAAATGACTTGAAAATAATTGAGTTTCTGTCAATTAATCCATCACTTGTTTTAGAGCACAATCAACACATTTCCTCTTCATCTTTGTACCTTACTACATTACAACATCACACTGAGCTCACACTAAAGTTTGGACCTCAGTGACACAACATGGTGCTAACACTCACTACTGGTCTTGCAACAGCACTAAAATCAAGCTCAGAAAAATCAATTGCCAGGAGGCAAGAAGTGTGAACTTACATACCCTAAGCCCAATTTCCTTGAAAGTGGAGGTCTTAAATCAAATCAAGTCAAGCCAATGCACCGTGGAATTATGCACAAAATGACACAGCTGTATAAAATGACAACTGGTAAGAAATACCGTCAAGGCTAGGAAACTTTAGAGCTTGTTTATTCACTCCACATGTTTTTATCTTCCTGGTGCTGTGATGATGCTTCGAGTCAACTCCGATTGATTTTGTTTTTATTCAGGCCAAGAGGAAGAAATATTGAGTGCATACAGATGATGTAAACATACAAAGAGGTAGATCAGAAGCAGTGTGCTCAACAGAAGGTTTACTAGTCTCGTCAATGCAATAAGTTGTGTAAAGAGTCTCTTGTTGCTGTGGTCAGTCTCTGCTGAAACTTGAAATTACCTTAAAAATTCCCTGCTGAGTGAAGAATACTTCCCTACATGTGCACGGCTAATCACAGCTGATGGAAATACCTCAGCAGGACTTCAAAATCTTAGTAATCAAAAGAAAAAAAACGGCAAAGACTAAAAGACACAGAAGGAGCTTCCAACTTTTTAAAGTGAATTCATGATAATACCATTAAAAGTTGGCCACCGTTCCTGTACTTAAGTTCTGTCTGTGAGTTATTGTGAAAGTTATTGCTCACCACTGGGCTAAACCGACAATGTCCTGCCTTGAAGCACAAGTAGCATTAGCAGTGTAGTGTACTAAGAGCTTCTCCCACTTGTGATTAGCATCTCAGGCTGAGATAAATAATCACAGCCAGAAAATGAGTCTTTCTTAAGCATCAGACAAAACATAAAAATCACAAAATTCAGATGCTGCTGGTAGGCGTCAGGGTTGTCTGCCAAAGCACAAGCACAAGTTACAGGGTGAAGAAACATGTTAGATGTTAAATTAAAATTGATCAGAGGCATTAGCATGCAGCTTGCCTTTGATAATTCTGACGTATTAGCCACAACATGGTTAATATTGCCCCTCTGTTGGACAATTTAACCAAAATGCCGACTAATTTAAGCATAAAAAGGTAGGCACCCTACCACCAGGCTGATTCAGATATACAGGATACGTTTCTATGGTAACAATCAGTGACACTGAAACCAACTGAAAAAAAAAAAGATTACGTGGCTCATAATGTGCGTTTTGCTTTTGTCCTGATTTTCTTTTTTTCGGTTTGTACGCCTTTTTTGTACGCTCCTGTCAACTGCAGCATAAATACTATTAACTTCCGTCACAATTTTGTTTCTAGATCAGGTTCTGTTTGTCAGGTATTGTTACACTTGTTACAAGTTATTCACAGTCAAGTGTCCTTGTAACTGCTGACGTTTTTGTTTGTTTTCTGTTGGAATGAGTAGTGCTAAAGTCTTAAGTTTCCAAGTTTCCATCCATATTTAGCGTACATTTTAACAGGATTTTCAGAAAATCAGCAAAACAAAATTTTAATCAATGCACATTTCCTTAAGATGCCTCGTCTGTTTTCACTGCCCTCTCTTGCATTTTGCTTTTACCGATACACCAACTTTTCTACCTCAGCAAAACAAATAAATGTTCTTGTGATATTACGACCATTCAAGGCTTTTTATGCACAAATTGAAAATGCTCATAAAAAGGTGGATGGAAACTCCAAAATCTGTTCCTCCTTCACTCATTCAGTGTTCTCTGCATACAGTAATAAACACTTAAAACTTTACTCTATAGTGGGCAATAAATTGTGATTTCAGACACTTCACACCATCACTGATGGGTGTAGTACTACGTAACAGTAATAGTGCTCTAGGTAGAAAAGAGGCAGTGAAGTCTTAATTAACCCAGAATGCATAGACGATAAGTCTTACTTAAAATGTAACAACGAGAAAGCTTTGTGCAAGTGTTGGTCTTAAACATCTGACTATTTCTCAGATCTGAAGTCTTTCTTCATGAAACCAGACTCAAATTAACATCTAATTCAGAGTCCAGGTAAATAATTCAGCACTAAAACAAAAGCTTAAAGTGGTCATAACTGTTTGTGATCACAATATTACCAATAAAGCAAAATGTTCCAATCTCTGTGTGGATTACAAACCTCTTTAGCCAAAACCATAGAGACAACCAGTCACTCTCCCGCCTGATTCATTATGACGAGAGCCTCTCAGACGGACAGGAGAGCGATCCTCAGCTTCTACAGCCACATCCATTTTTCTAAAATTTCAAAGTGCTTGAGAGTTGTAAGTGGGGCGGCCTAAATGAAACAACTAGGATGTGGAGTGCTACATAGGAAATGTGTGAATCGTCCCTTAATAATATAGTATATTGATAGTGCAGTGCAATACGTGCCAGGGATTGGTGACTGAAGAATTTTCCTCTTCAAAGACAAAGAAACATTAACAAAAACTTGGTATCCAACATGTCAGTCTGGTTGAAGAGTATCCATTACTTAATATACACCCACACTTAGAGCTTAGCCGCAACATGAAAAATTACCACTTAAGGGAAAAATAAACGTATAAAGCTGGTCTGTGGAGCAGGAGGTGGAAGGTTGCCTTCTAATTGCTGGAGGGGAGAGAAACCATGTTAGAGTAAACAAAGTCTGATCGATGGTGGGGATTATATCAGAAAGAGCCTTTGGCCTTTGGCCAAGTCGAGCAAACACACTGGTCTCTGTCTCTGCTACAGATGGAAAAAAATAGCCAAGGCAAAAAGCTGGTGAGTTAAAAGCATTATATTTCACAAGGGGGGGGGGGGCAGATAAAGCGTAGTACAATGCCAGATATGACATGTAGCCAACTATATCACGTCTTGGCTGTTTGTATCAGACAGAAATGCCAGTAGATAAGAGGGCAGTGTTGTGAGTTTGACGGAAGGCTGTTCCGGCTGGGGGCTTAGCTTTGGGTCAGACTATACTCCCACAGCGCAGCAGTGCTGTGTGTGAAACCCCTCCATCACCACACGCACAAGTTCAACGCGCTGTTAGCTGGTCACAGCCGGGAAGAAATGTATTCTGTATACTCCCTAGCTTCCATGTGGCAATTGCAATTCACATAAGCCACTTAAAGAAATCTGCAGAGGGAGAGAAAAAGGTATAAAACTGAGAGGGGCTTACGAGTTATTGGAGCCTTTTAAACACCGAGGCTGGTCATCAGGCAGGGGTTTCCTTTTTTCCCCCAGTCTTGTAAATGAGTTCACTCCATTGCCTTTAAAACCCTTGTAAAAAGGTATTAAAACTGAAAATAACATAATTCATTACCTCTGTCTGAAACATGTTCAACTCAAAGATGTAATACAACCAAAAGTGCTTTGGTCTCGGTTGCAAGGATAAAAAAAAAAAAAAAGCAAGGTATGTGTAAAACGTAAGCTATTCTGTCTGGGATGTCATTCACCACAAAAGGAATTCTAATGACTTTTGAATCCATTTAGTGACTCACTTTAATATGTGATTTATATTAATGTTAGCCCGTGTATTGCTTTCTCCACATCCAACAGGACTGTGTTCTGCTAAATTTCTCCATAATATTCATGTTGATAAGCAGGTGACAACTTGGAGAAAAGGACTGATTATATTTGCTAATCCCCAAAGAAATTAGGCGAGATTGATGAAAGCGTGCATATACTCCACACAAAGCCTTGGGAGTCTCTAAAAGCTGTTACCATGGTGGTATCCCATTAGAATAACAAACATTTCCCCTGGATGTTTAACATCGCTTCCCAGTGAGCACAGCCCTCCCTAAACCACCCCTCTCTCCCGCTCGCTCAAGCACCTGCCTTCACATTTTCCACTTCTAAAATTCCACCAGCCGCTTGGAAAAAAAAAGACGAAAAAAAAGAGAGGGGTGAAATATGAAATGCAGTTACGAGAAAACTTGAGTGCCAAAAAAAGGACTTTTCTTCAAACCCGTAATAACTTTCCATGGGAATAGGGAGAAACTTAAAAAGAATAACACTTCCCCTTGATTTTCTACTCCTACCACTTTTTTAAGCAGGCAGTGAATTTCCTGGAGTGATAAGGGCTTAGCCAATGTAATCCTCAGAGGACCCTTTTCTGGCATGCCAGGAATCAAGAAACCTTTCCCTCTCGGAAAAAAAAAAAAAAAAAAAAAAAAAAGAGTAGAAAAAGACAGAGAGGGAGGCAACAGTAGGTTGGGGAACAAGGAGGAGAGGCAGCCAGCATGCCATCTCCCACACATGCTGGTGAATGCAAATTAGCATGTGTGGAAAGAGCAGCCGGACTCGCCTCAGCTGGAGATCAACAGAGGAATATTGATATGACAATGCAAGGGGCTTCCCTGACTCAGACAGCACGGGCCACCGAGGATGCTCTAATTGGCCTCACGCAAGGAGGGGGCACCCATAAATGTTTCACGCAGATTGATTCATTATCAGTTTGCTCGACAGGCTGGGTGGGCCTCGTAAAAGTGTACCATCTTGAACTAGCGGCATGTAAGTCACTGTCACCGCGGCAGGACAGAATATATCATCCCAACCTTTCACTTCAGATATTGAAATGAGAGCCAGAAACATGACTTGCCACACTGCAGGACTACTACTCTTGCATTTCAAAACGCGGGAGTAGAAGGATAGTGCAATGATAGGTGACAGAGCAAGGAAAAACATCAATAATTTACGAAGGTCTCTTCTGTCAGGATATGCCAAGCTATGATGTGCTGTCTTTTTTTATTACACCAGATGTCAAAGCTGGATGGAAAGTTTGAGGTATAATATTGTCTTGATTAAGAAGCAACTCTATGTTCAAAATAAAAAGCATTCTTTCTGTAATGTCATGCAAAACAGATCTAAAAAGTTGAACTAATAAATCCATATACTGACATCTGATTTAAATTAATGGCCAATTAAAGGCTTCTGTATCATTATAAAAGCTTACACTTAATATCTACTGTAACAGATTGCTACACGAGAAGTCATAAAATGTTACAGCCAAACTCTCTTCCGTCTCCTAATGTGGTTAAACTGACATTTTTGAACAGTAATAAATGTGCACAACTTATTCAAAAGCCCACAAAAACCTGTCCGTTAAAAAACAACTGCATGCTTCACAGACACGCAAAGCTGCTGAGGATCACTGGCAGCCATTTAAGAGCCGTGAGAAAGGCAGTTGAGCATCTCAGCTTCTCGCTGGGTGGTTGGTTACATGTGGTTGACACATTTGCATCTTCAAAGATGCACACAGACAAACTCAATATGTGTGAGAATGTCTGGGCGGCATGCGGAAAACCCCAGTCCTTCCTCTGAAGAGGTTTCCTCCCCCTCTCAAAGACTATACCACATTTTGAGGTCCTTTATCTGTCAAGCAGTTGCTTCAACAGCGAGTTGTAAACAAGCTGCTTGGACTGGATGCACAGAAAACAGTTGCTGTATACCGTGCAGCACTGTCTGCTCTGCGCCAAACCGAAAAAGGCGCTGCAGGAAACTACAAATCAGGAGCCATTACACAGCAACAAATATGACAGGAACAGTGCTGCACATTATTTGAGCTCCAAGACTCATTCACTCAGTGTCTCTTCCAACGAGCGTGAACAATGCAAGCAGAGTGCGCATTGTGCTACAGAGCAGGAGACTGTTCCTCTGAATTGGGGGTAAATTACAAAAGAGGCCTGTGCAAATTAGACGTGATGGCTTCATAATACATCTGAAGTGTCAGCTTCTCCAGAAACCTATCCCCAGGCTACACTCACGGATCGACGCTTTGAACTTCCAATTATTCCTGCCAAACCGCTGCAATCACCACGCTGTAAAACAATCGTTCTAGCATTACAAAACACACACAATCAATGTTGAGTCAGTTGTTGGCAACGACAGGGTTACCAACTTAAAACTATGGTTTTCATAGCATGATGTATTTAATCTATATCTGCAAGGAACACAGATATCCCATTTGGCATTTAAGTGTCAACTTCTGAATGAGGTCCTGGGCAGTGGTGGTCAAGTACTGTACTTAAAGGAGAATTCCGGCCAATTTTTACATTAATCTTGATCGCTATAGCTATGCGAGTACTTTCGATAGAAAAAACCCCGACCTGGATCGGTCCTAGCAAACTGGAGTTGCTGCAGCTACGTGTACAAGCGTCTACTGAGCTAAAACGGCAGTTGTCGGGGAAAGTTTTAGAGTGCCTTTGTGCCTCTTAACAGACACAAAATGCAATTAATATGTCTGTGCCACATGAACAGGGCCCTTACGTGACAACAAGATGTGTTTTCAACTCAGACATTGTTTAAATTCACCTACCCTGTCTTGATCCTGCTGGTGGCAGTGTTGCCAGATCTTGCGAGACAAATAAGCAACCAGGCCTGTGAAAACAAGCCCAAAACAAGCGACTTTTTCTACGGAGCCCCCCTAGGTTCCGGGAAGAGAAAAATAAATAAACTGTGTGCACGGTTTTACAATCCGTGGGGACGGATTTAAACTGTGGGTACAGATTGGCAATTTACATCCATGTGGACAGATCGGTAAACTTTGCGCAGTTTTGCAAAACTGTACACACGGTAGGCCCTAGTTTATTTACATCTGAGCTTCAGGACAATGATCAAGAGTTAGTTAAACCACCTTTTAACATTATTTAACATTAGAAAACTGATGGGATATTAAATATAGACTGATGTACCAAGTACATTATATACACAGTAAACCTCTGATAGCCTAATTAAAATTTGCACACACAAATAAATATCCTGAATTCACAAATTCGTTATTTATTATTGCAGGGACTGCAGACGATCCCATTTTTAAATAACTAACCCAGAAACAGAAGAAATTATTAACAATCTTAGTGTGTAGCAATAAAGTGGCTCCTGCTCTGATAAACAAATGAGTGAGTTAGAAAAGACTTAAATAAACTAAACTGGTTTAAAAACAATTCCAGTCAAACCCATGTAAACAAGTGAGGATGAGGCATGGTCTGAAACATTTTTCTTAAGACTCTTAACACTTTAGCCTCATATATATGAAGAATAACACCACCATTGTCTTTCTCATCACTCACTGACGTTTTCTTAAACAGAAAAAACTGATTGCCCTGCTCTGCCTCTGATTGGCTAGTACTCATTGCCATCTGGGTCAGAGCCAATTAGAAGCAGGATGTGGGTGGGAAAAAACTTTGCTTTGCTGTTTGCTGGGGAGGGACAGAAGGAACAGGTAAGGCAAACTCCTACATTTAGAAAATATCTGCTTGACAACTTATTATGGAGCTAGGAACAAGCCCAAATAAGCAACTACACTTTAGAAACAAGCCCAAAAAAAACGCGACCTGCGACTACTGCGACTAAAGACTAAGCGACTTTACAGAAAAACAAGCCCAAAGTCGCTTATAATAAGCGGACTTGGCAACACTGGCTGGTGGGTAGCTTGTCCTGTTACCTGCTAGCTGTTAGCTGCTATCTGCCGTCCGTGATAAATGTGTTCAGCCAGGCTTTTGTAAAAAATCATCACGCAGCAGTTCCGTGTGTATTTGTAGCTCATCTATTTTTTTTTTTTTTTTTTTTAAAGATAATTTTTTGGGGCTTTTCCCTTTATTCAACAGTGACAGTGGATAGACAGGAAAGGGGGAGAGAAAGAGAGGGGATGACACGCAGCAAAGGGCCGCAGGTCGGATTCGAACCCGGGCCGCTGCAAAGGACGCAGCCGACATGGGGCGCACGCTCTTACTGGGTGAGCTAGAGGCCGCCCCGTAGCTCATCTATTTTGTGTGTGATTGATCTGGTGTTGGTGAGTAGGAGGCTTGTCAGTGTCGATCTGTGTGGTAGTTCCCTTAGCCAGGCAAGCAGCCTTCGTCCCGCATTCCTCACCTCCCGCAGCGGACAAAAATCCCCCGAGCGCCTGGTGGTCTGGTGGATGTCCTCCAGAGGACAGATCATGCCTTTGCGGCGAAAAATTTTAGTTTATTTCCCCCTCAAAAATAGGTAATTGAGCACTGTAGTGGTTATGACCATATCAGTGACTATGTAACTACATGGAAACGGGATAAACGATGTCTGTGGCTTGCACAGTAATAGCGTTACTGAAGGCTAGCTGTAGCGTCGCGCTGTCTCCTGGGAATTCAGTTGTAGCAGGAAAAGGTAAACAGTAGTGTGCAGATCGGAGCGTAGTGTGTGAAGAGTGAAGAGCGGAGGTGTTCACAAGGGAAGAAGCTTGGAGTAACGTAACTATGGAGAATATAGCAGATATACAATACAGGGAAGAGCCTTTTGAGTTTGATGGTCATCCTTATTTATTCGAACCCTAGTATACAGACGAAGAACCAGCCTCACAAGAGTTGGAAAGAACGAGACAGAGGGGCAACAGGCAGATGAAGCAGCTGCTCCAAGCGCAAGCTAAAGCTAGCCTTCAGTAACGTTATTACTGTGCAGACCACAGACATCATTTATCCCGTTTCCATGTAGTTACATAGTCACTGATATGGTCATAACCACTACGGTGCTCAATTACCTATTTTTGAGGGGGAAATAAACTACAATTTTTTGCCGCAAAGGCACGATCTGTCCTCTGGAGGACATCCACCAGACCACCAGCCGCTGCGGGAGGGTGACAAAGGCTGCTTGCCTGGCTGAGGGAACTACCACACAGATCGACACTGACAAGCCTCCTACTCACCAACACCAGATCGATCACACACAAAATGGATGAGCTACAAATACACACAGAACTGCTGCGTGATGATTTTTTACAAAAGCCTGGCTGAACACATTTATCACGGACGGCAGATAGCAGCTAACAGCTAGCAGCTAACAGCTAGCAGCTAACAGGCCAAGCTACCCACTGGCAGGATCAAGACAGGGTAGGTGAATTTAAACAATGTCTGAGTTGAAAACACATCTTGTTGTCACGTAAGGGCCCTGTTCATGTGGCACAGACATATTAATTGCATTTTGTGTCTGTTAAGAGGCACAAAGGCACTCTAAAACTTTCCCCGACAACTGCCGTTTTAGCTCAGTTTCAGCTTGTACACGTAGCTGCAGCAACTCCAGTTTGCTAGGACCGATCCAGGTCGGGTTTATTTCTATCGAAAGTACTCGCATAGCTATAGCGATCAAGATTAATGTAAAAATTGGCCGGAATTCTCCTTTAAGTACAAATAATTTGAGGTACCTGTACTTTACTTGAGAAAATTTTTACTTTTTACTCCACTACATTAACCTGACATCTTTAGTTACTAGCTACTTTACAAATTTTTTTTTTCACAAAAACACATGCAGTTTATAAAATATGTTTTATTATAAATTAAACTACCCAACAATATACAGGCCTACAAGTCCAGTTGAAATAAGTATCCGATTAAACACTGAGTTGATTGACAGAACTGTTTGGATTGTTTCCAGTTTCTAAAATGTGAGGATTTTTCTGCATTAAGTACTTTTACTTTAAATACTTTAAGTACATTTTCCTGATGATACTTACATACTTTTACTTAAGTAACATTTTCAATGCAGGACTTTTACTTGGAACAGAGTATTTTCACAGTGTGGTATTAGTACTTTTACTGAAGTAAAGGGTCTGACGGGTGGTCCTGGGAGAAGTGTTGGTAGTGGGTTTTAATCCTGAGAGACCATTTGTTACAGAAGGAGGAAGAGGACCAGAGGGAAACAGCTGCACTTCAAGAGGAACCATCCAGAACTGTGTTCCCTCCTGATATTCATTTGGTGAGGGAATATATTCCAAGTGCTATCACAGTTCCATAAGATTACAGCACAGAAAGGACATATAAACAGAAATCCCACACAGCATGTGTGTAACTGCTGATATTATATTACAATATGACCTCTTACTCATGCATACATTTGCTTGCAAATAACTAAATTACCTTTGCAATTTGGGACACCACAATATTATAAGCGAGTGTGAGTTCGGCAGACTAAAAAAGGGGCTAAACCCAGGCGGGATGTCGGGGTCAAACACCTCAGTTGAACCAGAAAACGTGACCACAATGGTTCAATAGAGTGAGACTCTGAGAATAAAATGGAGCCCGAGAGAGAGAAGCAGGAAGAAAGAAAAAAATGCTTCCTGTAAAAACCAGCAACGAAATATTTACTCACAAGGCTAAACATTAAAGTGTCTTCTCATCCAGTCTTGTTTATATTTCCCAACGACGGGTGAGTAATATACATAGGACGTCTAGTTTAGATGCATCAATATTGTCTCCCCAACTGCACCTGCTACATAATTAATACACACACTGACATGACATGGATATGATATGACAAGGGTATCAGAGGCAAAGAGTTAGAAAAAGAGAAAGTGAATACATTTTTCATGAACTGGAGAGCTCCTCAGCCAAAGTTCTAGACATGATGTTTCAGTTTCAGAGACGAAAAGGGGCATGGAGGGCAAGAGAGGCAAATACGTGGGTGTATGAAAACAAACTTGCAAAGTCTTATGCAACTGCACTTATACTAATATGTCCACATCTCTGATCACACATCCAGGTCGTCTTTGATCGGCCCTTGCCTCTCCCTCTTGGCTATCTGTTTGGGGTCGGCAAAACCGCAAATGTGATCCTCTCATCTTTTTACTTACACTGATGTCTCAACATCTGGTGGGCTATGGCGTTACTGCAGCTGCGGATACTTAATAAAAGTGAAGGCTGGATATCTTTAAGGGTAACGTTTTCCATTTCTTTCACCATTTCTCCTCAGATTGGTGAAGCTATAAATAGCCTCCATTTCTAGTTCTGTGGAGGAAAAAAAAAACCAACCCTCTCACAGGTGTAGAGAAGAATTCATTTCGCAGTGTATTTGGACAGGCCTGCTCTGCTCTGCCACTGGGAGAGGGGCCTTACAGGGGCCATTCCTCCTCATTCAGAGCCATTACCACCCCACTGTCACTGTCAGTCTGTCCCCTCACCCATCACAGAGCCCAGAGCAGCCCCACAGCCCATCTCAAACCTCACAACTAAATCACATTCTACGCACAAACGGCCGGGGCCATACAGCATCTACTGTATCTAATCTAATCTGTCCATCTCCTGTGTACACACACACACACACACACACACAATGTAAGTCTGTGGAAAGGCAGGCCAACACACACACACACACACACACACACACACACACACACACACACACACAGTAAGTCTGTGGAAAGGCAGGCCAACATCTCAGCACCTGAATCATGTACATTTCCGCCGTGTGTGGTGAAACAAGAGTCGGTAATGCAAATCAGAAATCAGGATTTTCCTCCATAATTGGAGCTTTATCAGCTCATTAAGAAACAGGGTGGCATCGCTGAAATGAGCATGCAATATTCCTATTAAAACCGCTAAAGGAGAGAGCACTTAGAACATATCAACACAAGTCCTTGGGAGAGAGAGGGAAGCAGCTGTGATTGATAAGGTTACTATCTTGTCAGCAAAAAAAGAAAAACACCTAGGGGAAGCGGCAATTTAGCAGAGAACAGAGTGAATGTTCTCAGGTGGCCCTGATGGCCATTTGTCTGCCCCTCAGTGTTATAATTCCCGATACAAGATGGCACATCTTATTAAAACTTTGACAGATTTATTATTACAGTTGTTTAACCTCTTTATAATCAAATCATGTTAGGGGTTCAAGGAGACTCTCTCCCACTGAATTATCAGGCCACTTTTTTTATAAAAAACACAAAAGAAAACTGCTTTTTATATTGTGTCAAAGGAAGATTATAGCTACCACTCATAGATGTGACTGGCAGGACACAAATGTACTACTATTAAAGTGAGTGGGCAAAGCCGAATTAACCCCACAGTCGTGACAGACAGAGAGGGTGACATGCTGGCATATTGTGTTTCATGTACAGTAACTGCTGCAGCTCAAAGTACTAATGGGTGAGATCGTAGCGTACAATATGACGATGATCGAAGGGCCTACAGGGAGAGGACTGTCATTAGCTACAGGACGTTGATGAGTAACACTTTCTTACTGCTGCAGAGGAAAAACAACCGCAAACGCCTTCAGCAAAATCAATACAGTTTGAGCCGTCAGAATGCAAATAGCGACTATTCTGGCAGCATGACACAGGATGACGCACCATTGCTTATTCTTGCTCCATTCAATGTCATCATTAGCCTTTACAGTGTCAAATCCGCTCAATAAAGGGCATTATTTCCAAAAGGATAAGCGCTGCATTAATCCTTTTATGCTGCTTTCAGCAGGATGGAGTCTCCCATAGCTAATATTAATGTGCTAGGTGTCAAGAGTGAGATCCTGATAACTCAGGATGTACAGTCAACTTTGCAGATGGCTATCTGCCCTGGACTAGCACTCCTAATAGGCGCAGGAACAGGATGTGCTTTTAAAGCTGCACTTCCCGAACGTCTTCTTCAAAGAAAACGATAATTTTCAACGGGGCTTTCTGAACTGAGAAGATAAGCCAGAGAACGGGGGAGGACAAAATAAAAATGATGCTCGCCTCAGAGAGGAAAAAAAGCTTCCTGATATAGTCCTAGCTGCCTCTTTAAAGCTGACACCTAGAACATACAGTTTATCAATTATACATGAAGCCAGAATCCATCTTCTGTTGGCAGCTTGTTTGGATCCGGCCCGAGCCCTCTCAGTGTTGAAATGTGTCTGGGAGCCCCCGTTCCTCCTGTCGCCTTTTTTTTTTTCCACTCGCAGCCTGTCCTTAAATCAATCCCTTTTTAGGCCTGAATTTATTTTTCCTGTAACAAATCTGTCTTGGCAAATGATGTCACATAAGCGGGGAGAATGACAGCCTGATGTCTATGCGGGGAACATCAACCTTGCTCCAGCAGCCTTCTCCCAAGGTGAGTAATCATGCTGAGGAGCGGTGCAGTGTGTGGATGCCAGCCAGAGTCCAAACAAACCCAGAGTCTGTTGCTCAAGATAAACAAACCAATTAGGGGAAAGGCATGTTATTCCTCAGTTGGTGGGATATTTGCTAGATGGAAAATAATCAATGCATTCTTATTTCCACGGGGTGAAGCCGAAAAGTCCTGAGCAGAATAAAATCTAGGCGGAGAGGGAGAGTAAAATTATTCATTAGAAAAAATAAATAATGGGACTAAACTAGCTACTAGTCATGTAATTAATCCATGCAGGCTCAGTGGAGAGAGGAGAGCACAGAGGGGAAGATTCATCATAGCTTTTCGCCCCTCGCTCCCAGGGATACATGCCCTTCTTGTGTGGATGAGTCAGCTTACATCTTCTGACAAATGTGAGCCAAGGGCTTTGTCAAAAGGAACCGCAGTTATTGTTTTGATTGGTTCCCCCTTGTTATGTTGGGAGCGCAAAATGCTTTCAAATGTGATTGTGCCACTGCATCTGAAAATAAGGCACGCACATATAGAACATCAAAAAGGAAGATGTCTGCTTTTTATTTACCCGAGGACAATCATTTGGCACTTCGGCACTCTCCCTGGCCTCTCCTCCACACTGGAACAAGCAGCCCTATCAGTAATTGCAGAGAGCGGCCCTGCTGGCCAGCCAAAGCATTAGACGACTGGGCTCACGGTGCATGACATTCAAGCTGGCCAATAAGGACGGACATAGTAATCAAAGTGGCTCTGGCCTCGCCATCACAGTGCGACTGGAGGACTTTGCCTAGTCGGGGCGGATGTGCAGCTGCTCTGGCTGCATTTCCACTCTGCCACCTCAGGGCCTGGGCACCAGGCTAACCACTGGCACAAAGGTTTAGATGCCAGGGAAGAAAAAAATGACGGAGGCTAACAACGCCACACATGAAAAATAAATCACAGCCAGCTTGTTAGCATGGATAGGAGAGAGGGACAGAGGAAGAGAGAGAGACAGAGAGAGGAAAGGAAGGAAAAAAAAAAAAAAAACTGGGTTAAGAGATTTAATGTGCTGCTGAAAATCTGACACTTGCGAAAGGTCCACATGTTCCACCAGAGCAATGGCAGCCCTGCCGGCTAAGACTCTATAAAGCCTCCAAAAGCTGCTTACAATATACACTTGAGAAACAATAGATAAGGTCAGAGTACTAGCCTATGTCTGGGACCATGTATGAAAAATAAACACCACTGCATGTGCTAACCCCAGACATGCTTACTGAAACACAGGCAAAAAGCAGTTTGATGCTGTAGTGAAACCATTTGTCAATTAATCAGCATTTGTCAAGCAAATGTCCCACACATATCCTGGATCCAGCCTCTGAAATTCAGGGTTTTGCTGCTTTTTATATATAAATACTGCACTGCATATATAATTAAAACTGAATATCTGGACTGTTGTTCGGACAAAACAAGTATTTTGGCATTACTTTGGGCTCTGGGAACTAGTGATGTGCATTTTTCATTATAGACCTGACAATTAATACAAAATATAATTATTAGCTGCAGCATCTGTTTACTGATACATTTTCAGGTACATATGTCAAAATGCTCTCTAACGTTTTAATCATTCAGCATTTTGGGAAATACACTCAAATGCTGTTTTGCCAAGAGTTGGATGAGAACATTGATACCACACTCATATCTGTCCATTGAATATAAAGCTATGGCCAGGAGATGGTTAGCCCAGCTTAGCATAAAGACTGAGAGCAGGGGGAAACCGCTAGTTCGGTTCTGTCAAAAGGTAAAACAAAATCTGTCTACCAGCATGTCTAAAGTTCAATAATTGACACATTAAATGTTGTTTGTTTAATTCGTATGAAAACCTAATTGTTGGTGGGCGCAGTGGGAGTGTTCTCATCATTGAGCGGAGACTCCAAGAAGTCACTGCTCCCGGCCAAGAAATAATCCTGCATGTAACACCCTATAAAACCACAATGGACAGAGAAGAAACTTGTGTATCAGTATGCATAATGGCAATTGCAAAAAAAAAAAAAAAAAAAAATGCCGACCATTAATAGTATGAAAATTGAGGTGTGATATAATGGAAATCTTGAGGATTATAACTTAAATGAATGAATTATCAAATCATTACAAAATATTATATTATCCTCAGAAGTCATTAGTCTCTTTTAAAAAGGAAGAGAGAAAAAAGAAATTACTGGCAGTTTAAAATGGATCAAGGCCAAACTGGCAGAAGGAAGATATGCGCAGGCTTATTACAGACCATAAACAAATTACAGCGACATAAAAGGGAAAAATTAAACCTTGCAGAAGGAAACAATTCTCAAAGAACAGTGTCCAGCATCTGCTGCACAGAGATGCACATCTGTGGTGATTTTTTTTAAGGCCGCTTCGGAAACTGTCATGCTAACCCGAGTGCTGCGGATGGTTTGTGATGAGGAGAATATTCAAGTAATATTTATTCAGTTGAGGCTTCATGCTGCAGTGTTATAATATAACAGTGTCTGACACTTAAATCTACTTACTATCTTTGCCCAGGAGACACACTATCCTAAAGCGTCTGCGGTTTCATCCTGTGAATCTTAATCAGATACTTAGCCAGTAGAGCAGGTTTTTACTCTCCCTGGTGAGAGTATCAACACATGGCCATCAGGCACAATTCACGGCCGCAAAGTGGCTATTTATTTTCTGCTCAGCATTACTTGACAAATAATTACTCAGTCTATTCAATTAAGCCATGGAACTCACACAAATGGCCACAACATCCCAGTGTAGGACTGAAACATTATTCTACGTTTCACAACTTGGTCTCATGAATAAAAAGGCGCGTGCGCGCGCGCGCACACACACACACACACACACACACACATACACAGAGCTTTGATGCAGACGGAGCAAAGGAACAAGGTGATGGAAAGTAGAAATATCATTAAGTCTGAACTATTTCATCCCTTTTACAGCAAGGCAGAGGAAAACAGACTTGTTGCCGGTGGAGCAGATGCACACAGTAATCCGGGGTGAAAGGACATGGTGTTTTCCCTGCTGAAGAAGAAAAACTGTTTCTACAAGGTAACGTGGGTGTACAAGGAGAGAGTCACTGCATGCTGGTAGAGTAATATGGACTACAGCCTGGAAGTCTGCCAGAGTCCAAATATGTGGCCCCCTCAAGAGGCAATTACTCAAGAAACAGTGGATTAAAGCAGGTTGTTTTTTTTCACTGTTGTTCAAATTAGGATGCTAGAAATAAAGACTCCCAAAATAAAACCAGCACAGCCCCGCCAACTTTTAAGTATTTCCACACACATTTGTTACAAATAAATAAATAAAAATAAATCACACAAATCTAAACCAAAATAGATGCCATTCAGTGTGATGAGAACTTTTCCTCCATAATAACAAAATGAGATGAACCTTGACATCCTGTAAACTCCCCCCACAACCATTTTCAAACATATTTGCTTTTGCTAAAGCTTACTGTGTTTATGTTGTAGTTGAATAAATAAATTGAACAATTGACAGTGGAGTGTTGAACTAAGTACATTTACTAAAGGTACTGGACAGTTAAATTTTGTACTTTGTCGTTTACGTCCATATTTCAATTTTACGCTACTTTATACTACACCACTGCGTTTCAAATATTGTACTTTTTACTCCACTGCACTTCTCTGACAGCTATGAGTTACCTTGTAGATTAAGATTTTACATAAAGCATTTGATCGTCTTATAAATATATGATGCATTGTTCCAGAGTACCAACAGTTTATAATCTAGTTAAAGTTAGCTACATCTTGACCAGCTACATTAAAAAAGCAGTAATACTAATCCAGTAATCTATGCCTTTATAATAATATAACAATCTGCATAACTAGTACTGTTACATTTGATACTTAAAGTTAAAGCTATTATGTAATGGAAATTTCTGACTTTGGTGCCTCCCAGTGGTTATATTAAAGACGCTGTGGGACACTAAAATGAATGAACTAAAAAACAATTTTACTCCCGAGCTGTGTTTGAAATCCCTCCCTTCTTTCCTCATTATATAATGGACACTTAACAGTTTACTTTAAGGTACACTTTAGAGTAAAACATTTGTGACATCATCATTTTACATCAAAACCAACTCATCACTGAGCTGTTGAGTCATACCATTTATAATTTTATCTATAAAATGGGATGCATTGCATTGTGGGATTATTAGCAAAAAGTGGTTTGAATGCTATGGACAGTACTTTATAGTGCATTAATTTCACACTAAACAATGCATACATTTCACATAATAAAATGACAATACATGTGTGTGTAGTAAATACAAAGTGATTTCAGAACAGCTTAGGACTGTGGTTTCTCTATAAACAAACAGATGCAATAGTATGTTTAGAATGCAGTACTTAAGCAAAACATCTGAAATCTTCTTCCTCCTCTGACATGAAGTAAAACCAAATCAGGAGCAAGGATAATTGTAAACAACCTAAATAAATCCCACAGACGAGTGAAAGCCACAGGATATCTCTGCAGCCAGCATCGTTTGGCCTCTCCACCCTAATTTACCATGCTCCGCCCACTCAGGCCTGTGGAGCTGTCTGATCCTCCAGCAGAGCCGGGCCAGCCCATACGTCCCACTGGCACGGGATGCCCCGCCAAGAGCCAATCACCAAGCCCGCACTCCTGACAGCTCATTACCACTCAATTAGGCAGGTGCATCTCCACGCACAGCCTTCTGACAAATACAGCCCTCCCAGATGCATGTTTAACATTCGACAGAATTATATAGTGACAGCAAACCCTAAACGCCTCACCCTTATCACTTGATTGCCTCAAGATTTAAATCCTATAATTGGCCCAGGCCAGCGGGAGAAAAAAAAAAGCCAATAAATATGATGCAGTCGGCTTGTAATTGAACAATTATGAATTCATATTCATAAGATGCTTGCTGGCAATTACAAAATGCCATCTGATTAGACACAATTTGAAATGACATTGTGCCATGCTAAAGACACTGTGGTGTCAGCCTAATAAAGAGAATACACATCATAGCAGTTGCTCGCCCACCAACGTGACCCTCCAGAGATGGGAGACATGCTGACACAGCGGCTTGGCCGGTGACGGACGGGACTTGGCACCCATCGCTCTTTGTCCCCTAAACCTACTGCTCACACTCACTTGCACGGAAAAATAACACCACCAAGGCTTGACTTTCAAATTTTAACACCACTGGGCACAGATTGTGCACATAACAAAACACAAGCAAGGCGAAAAAATGTTGATCCCTTGAGAACAGATTCTAATCAAGATGAAATGATTTACAAATCTATTTAATAAGGCTTGCCAGAAGTCAAACTTGGCATGTAAATGCGGTGGGGATTAAATTTCATCGGCAACCAAGACTGTAACTGATCGCCTGCAGACAAAGGGGGAGCCTGCCAGTTTTTTTCTCCCCCCTCCACCTCTCTTCCCTCCCTCCCTCTTTCTCTCCACTGCCTGCATTTTGCCTCGTGATCCCTCCCTGGCTATGTGGAAGGACAGGGGCAGTGCAGAGTGGTGCAGTACAGAGAGAAGAGGAAAGAGAAAGGACAGAAAAGGAGAGGGTGGAAGGAGGGAGGAGATGGAGACAGAGGAAGGGAGAATTATTGGAGATAAAGTGCAGTGGTGTAAGGGAGAGTAGAAGGAGAGCAGAGGATAGAAAAGGATAGAGGAAGAGAGGGAGCGGAAACTCAAGGTCAGCATAAGGACAGTTTGGTCCTCTGAGTTGGACAGAGACACAGCCGCAGTCACCTCTGTGCTAATCAGCCCTTTGGCTGGCTGATGAGATGTCAGTTAGTTGTGTGTAGGAAAAACCTCTCTCTTCGCTTTTTTGGCTGCAAATTGCAGGGGCTGGTGAGGCGGAGTAACAACGTGTGTGTGTGTGTGTGTGTGTATATATATATATATATATATATATATATATATATATATACACACACATGTGTGTATGCGTGCCACTCCGGAGTTTAAGCAGGCTGACGTGCTGCTTATGGTGCCAGTATTGCACTTTTTTTTCTGCTTTTGCCCTCCCCTTCGCCTCTTTTTCTTGCATATTATGCTACGGTGACTGAAGCTGAACTCAGCTTTTCCCTGCAGTGAGGGCAAGAATACAACTGCCAATTAATGCTATATGCAGTGTGCCAGTGTTAACAGTGTGAGGCATTCTACTTCAAGTTGCTGCGCTGTGTGAAAAAAAAAAAGGTTGGCTAGCTGTTTTCCTCAGGCGAGGCTAAACCTCTTGCAGGCTAATGGGGATAGCGCTATTAGTTGAAGGCGTAAACGAACAGCATCCACAGCTGTGATCAGGTTTGTGACCTAGCAGCACTGCAGCTTGTGTCTCATTGGGTGAGTTTTGTGTATCAGGCCAGTTGGCAGAGGCGAGTGTCTCCTCCGTCTATCCTTGGGTTATTTCTGACCATCTGTGCCCAGTCATTAACAGGCCTTTTCACAGTCAATTGTCTTGTTCGTCTCCCCTCTTCTTCGTATCGGTTACTTGCTCCGTGCAAGACGATGATATGGGCCGAGCACTTTCCTAAATGTAAATGGCATAAGTTAGGAGAGGCCATTTTATTAGACGAGGCTAAGGAGAGCTGTGGAGCCATAGGTTAATTCAAAGTGGCATCTTGGAGGATGCATCAAGCAGTGGAGATCAAATTACAGGGCCAAGCGCTCAGTGGTAAGAAAAACAAGCCAGTGGTATGCTGCAGAATGTGTGCGTGCATGCTGTGTGTGTTTAGCAGCAAGTGTATGAGTGTCTGAGACACTGGAGAAAGAGAGGGGGGGGGGGGGGGCAAAGGAGACAGCGAGAGGAGGAGGAGGAGGAGAAGGAGGGGGGTGTCCATAGAGGGCCAAGGGGGATGGGGATGGAAGGAATGAGGGAGTGAAGGGAAGGAGAAGAGGCTAACTGGGCCAGCAAGCGCACATCACCCCCACCAATTAGAGTCACTCATCTCTCCTTCACACAATACATCACCCTCCATTTCTGATGTTTACAATCGTCGGGGAAAGAAATAACTGTAAACATCACTGCAGCAGCGATGGCATTCAACAAAAAAGAGAGATATCCTCTGCCTGAAATGCGTTTAGCCATTCCTTCTTCCCCCTCACGCCTTTGTTATTGGTCTTTGTGCAACGATTTGCCTAAGGACCCAGATTTCCTAGCAACAGCCTGCCACCAAACATTTGGCAGGAGTTCAACATTCTCTCTCTTTTTGAGAAATGGCAGTGCTGCCTCCCTGCTCTGCGTCTGCCACCAGCCCTGCTGCTGCTGATGCCGCCGCCGCTGTTGGATGAGCCAGACTGGCTGCAAGAGCCCTCTAATAATTCTGTTTTCATCCAATCACACCACATAGTAGCAGGCACCTTGAGAGCCTCTGCCAGGAATCATCAATCACCTCTTTAACACACATGCTCCAATAAACACAGACTCACGTGCAAACAAATAACATGCTAACATACACACATGCACGCGTTTCAGTAATTACATTTACAGATTAGAGTGTACAAGACTGTGTATACCACCCAGCAGTTGTTTAATGAAAATCAACAAAGCACATTAATACACAGCAGAGGTTGGTACAGTGCGAGAGAGAGAGAGGGAGAAAATGTACAATCTGGCTGTAAATTGGGTAAATACATCTGAGTGCTCTTGACAAGGTTAATGGAAAGAGGAGGCCTTAGTGAACACCGGTCTAGACACGCCACACAGTATTAAGTGGGAATTGCTGTGGCAGTGTATCTGGCTAAGTACTGTAGAAGTGCCAATGGGACCCTAATAAACCGAGTGATCCCCCTGTTTTGACAAAGAGGCCCAGGAGGGACGCTGAAAACGACGTTTGAGATTCCAAGCACTGACAAAACACCCATTTGTGGCCCTTCTATCCCCCCTCAAATCCCACGGAAGCTTTCCCTGCGCACAAGACTGTCGGATGTGGGCAAAACCCAACTGCCAATTTTGCAGAGGATGTGCCGTGTTTGCTAATGCGAAGCAGAGGCTAAAAATGAGACCACACAAACTCTGGAGGATGGACTGACTGATCTGCTTTCTGGCACAAGCACTGACGGCCTGGTTTTTATTTTATTTATTTATTTATTTATTTATTTTTTTGGGGGGGGGGGGTAATTATTATTATTAAGCTAATTATGAAACCTTCATCATTATTAGACTACAGTACACTCATGTTTAGAGGGCTTGTGGGCAACAGGAGGACCATTGTGAATTTCATTTGGGACAAAGTGCCAAGGAGTATGTTGATGGCTTGGCTGTAATGCTGATTTATGCTGATAATGAACTGCTTAAAGACGTGGAATGCAGTGCAATTTCAGAGCTATCATCTTGACTCGAGATCAGAGAAAATGTTGATCTGCCAGAATTAAATATAATCCCAAACAGTGAAACATGAGCATGGCAGGCCATCCTACTCCAGAAGCTGTAAGTGAAGACATTACCTCAGTGGTGCAGCTTGAGTGTGTGTTTGAATGTCTAAGCGCACATCTGTCCTGCTCAATCTGTGTGTGTGTGTGTGTGTGTGTGTGTGTGTGTTTTTGTCTGTAGGGGGAAGATTGTGTAGGAGGGGGTAAAGCCGAATGAACTTGAATAATCAATTTTCACACTTTCACAGCACCTGTTGGCTTGTCTTCACGTAGAAAGAAATGAATGAATGCATTACATGAAGAACAATTTCACACTGTGCTGCAGTTTCGTGCACAAAGACGAGGGGGAAATGGGGAGAACGGAGCTTTATTGTCTCAATAGGTAACATAGCTCATTTCACTCGACAAAGGATGAATTGATATATTGACAATGCACAAGGCGCACTCAAGCATTTCCTGAATAAAGCCTCTTAACATTATGTCCTCTTCTGGCAATAGAGTTGGGGAACAGTCATTTTGAATCTAGAAAGTCTCACTTACCGCAATATAATAGACCTTGGCTTTCTTCACCAGCTCCCAGTTGCTGTCCAAGTCCAGGTGTTTTTCCTTTTTGTAGCAGTTTGCCGCTGCCAGGTTAGCAACAAGGGACCTGCCGAGACAGACCCCATAAATCTTCCACCTCGCTTATCATCCATCTTAATTTTGTCTCAAAAACATCCCTAAAAACACTCGGGCCCCAGACTTTCCTTTGTTCTTTCTCGATATAAAAGGATGATAATGGTTTCTTAGAATGTCTGAACCAAGGTAAAATAAAGTGATCTATATGTCTTTATATTCTTTCTTTCTTTAAAAAGAAAGGGGGTTATCGCAAACACCAAGAAAAAGAGATTAAAATAAGCAGAGGGATTTTTAAAGCTAACAATGAGCCACAAATTATTCATATTATCACATGTAAAAGTGGTCAATTGCTAACAAAAGGTGGAAAAACAACAGAAATGCATTACTAAATGAACACTTGAGTTGAGTAGTGAGTGGTGGGAGCTGGAAGTGATGGAGGTGGCATTATCTTAACATAGCCAGTCCTTGTGTGCTGTCGCTTTATGAGCGACCATCAAAATATGTGCAACCATCATCACTACTTAGGGGCAAACTGTTAGGTGACCATATGACAGGTGGGCGTTGCTACAGCAAGAGGTCCATTCTGAAAAGCTGCTCACCATGGTTAGCATCAAAGATAAGAGTAACAGTGTGCTAAATTGATCAGAGGGCGATGATGACGGCCACGATATGACAGCAGGATTAGGACTGCACTTGACCTGAGCTGCAGTAATGGACTCAAAAGGTTAGAACAAGCATGACAGACAAAATGAGTGTCATTACTGAGGAAGTCCAACAGACATGAGCAAAGCACAGCGCTCTTAAATATGAGCTAGGTCTAATGATATCATCTCTTTAGATATGATACTAAAACTGAAACACTACAATAAGCTAATGGGAAACAAACCACTGATCAGTCCCTCCAGGAATTTGCAATTTTGCAAATTCTGCAACATTTGTAAGATCTTGCTATTATTTCACAAAACTGGTCAAACTGGGAAAAATGTTTGCCAATTTTACCACTCACCAGTTTTCTACATAAAAAAATAATTCAGAACCACTTTTATCAGCCGAGCTGAAATAAAAAATCAAGCATCGATCTCCATAATGTCACTTCCTTGTACTGTAACTATGGTGACAAGGACTTTGTTTCATTACAACTATAGCTAACTACACAGGCTATGTCATATGTTTAAATTGTTTACATATTACCACAATTTATCGCAAAAAAGCATACAATTGGCCAAAACATGCTAAATAATTTTGGGCTGCACAAAAGCTCTGAGATCCTGAAGAGACTGATTTATTGAACCTTTGTTTACAAATGTAAGAACTGAATAAACTTATTTCGTAAAAATGTTATTCGCATGCAGCATCTTCACAGATCTCAGAATGGTCAGATTGAGTATGAGAGGGAGTTTTCTTTCTTTGAAGACTTGCACTAATCAAAGCCTGGGGGCTGTGACATACTGGCTCCCAATCCTTCAAAGCCATCACCCTTCCAATCTGGGCCTGCTGGCGACCTTTCCTCTAGCCTCCTGAGCTGTCTGTTAAACACCTGTAAGAAATATTACAGAGCTCGTCTCCCTTAGCACGGCACCTGACCTTTTCAGGTGTCAGAGTCACATCAAACAAGCCCACTAAGACCATTCAGCAGGGCCGGCTCCCGGGGCGGCTGAGGTCCCGCCGTTGACGGACTGACAACTCCAGTAGCAGCGGATTAAGGGCTGCAGAGGAGGAGGGTGTTTAGAGAAGGAGGTTATTGATCCACACCTGGTCTATCATGAACTGGAGCCCTCGCTGTTAGTGATATGTGTGTGTGTGTGTGTGTGTGTGTGTGTGTGTGTGTGTGTATGTGTGTGTGTGTGTGTGTGTGTGTGTGCGCGCATGTGTGTACGGGTTTTGACCTCTGCTGTCTCAGACGTGCTGATGATGATGCTAGCATGAGAGTCGCCAGAGATGCTGAAGCCCCTTTTACAGCCGAGAAGGCTGACAGGTGAGAGCTGGGATAGCCCAGCCATCTCGAACACATTGCTACTGTCAGCCTATAGATGGATGACAACCCACTGGGGCGGCAGAGACTGAGTGGGGGCCTGGCAAAACACACTCAAGCTGTTCTTTTTCCTTTTGATGTGTAAGCTGAGCTATGATTCCCTGTTATGACTTCCAGCCCTGAGGAGTCAACTGCCTGCCTAAAGATGTAAAAATGAACCAGAAGGACTATTTCGAATCCGAGCAAGAGGGTCATTTCTTGGTCAGGGGTGACTGAAAGGTGGCTAACCTATTGTCTCCGGTGATACAAGCGGCACAAGTACCGGTCGGCTCCTCGTTTTGCTCATAGTAATGTGCGTCGACGTGGGCTTCTTCAGCCTTCTTCTTCAGGATCTCCCCGAAGTGGTCGGTACCGATGCACCCGAAGAAAGTAGCCACCTTGTGGGGTTTCTGGATCATCCACTAGGAAAGAGAAAATAAAAAACAGCAGTTACAGTGAGCTCAGTTTACAAAATATAAGTCTGTTTGAAGGGTCAAGTTCAGCTAAGGCAGATGGCATACAAACTGTAGCTTCACAGCAAACATACTGCTTGTGATATATGAGGGCTGCGAGCTGTCGTAAACAACCCAAGACCAATTCCACTCCACATAGAGACACTATTCTCATCCAAGCTTCCATGTGTGCTAAAAACAGTCTCATCTCCTTATTTACACAAACCCCATAATTCAAGGCTCCATCCTACTTATGCAAACACAGACTCTGTGTGTGTGTGTGTGTGTGTGTGTGTGTGTGTGTGTGTGTGACAGAGTGTATCTGCTACTACAGGAACCTCCCTGAACTGCTCGTCGGCCATTTTTTTTGGTCTCAACAGTCCTCAGTGACTTTTACCTGATGAGAGGAGGCTGCTCAAATTCTACAGCGCTCAGGTTTAACCTCCAAAGATTTATTGACGTACAGTACGTGCTGCTGTTTGCTCGTTTTATTGCAGCCTCCTGTTTTGTTGCTGACGGGGGCCCCTTGTGAATGAGATGTTGCTGCTTTTGGGGATGACCTGTATATGTGTGAAATTAATCATTTCACGCGACCAAATAGCATCTCGGTGGGGGAAGAAAAATGCATTTTCATCACCCCATCCGGAGATGCTCTCCCCTGTTATTTTGCACTCCCCCCTTTGGTCTCTAGGTAACTAGTTCAGATGGAAAAAAATAAATAATCAAATAAATAAAAAATACCCAGGAAAAATTCATTACTTTTAAGTGCCCATATTATGAAAAAATCACTTTTTCTGGGATTTGGGGTGTTATGTTGTGTCTCTGGTGCTTCCACACACATACAAACTTTGAAAAAAAATCCACCCATGCTGTTTAGAGTGAGATACGGTTTCTGAATGTGTCCTGCCTTCAGTCTCTGGGTGAGCTGTTCAAAATCAGCACAGCTTGTGATGTCACATGCCGAAACGAGCAGGCTAAACGCAACCATTAGCTCGTAGCATTAGCATGCTAACGCTATGGCTAACGCTAGCATGCTAACGCTAGCATGCGACCTCGTTCTCAATAGCAAAGCACTGCTACAACACACACAAGTTCACCATAATCTACAAAAGAACTACTTACATGTGCGCCCTCATTTAGAAGTCTCCCAGCTAATCCTGCCTTGTAACTGAGCAAAGTTGTAGAAACAGCCTTTCTTTTACTGTCTATGGAGCTAGCTAGCTGACATGATCTACATCTGAGCTACTGGGCATGCGCAGTGCAATCAAAGATAGTACGGAAGAAGAAGAAGAAAAGAGGTCTCACTCTGTAGCTAAAACAGAGACCAGCTGAAAAGAGGATCTGCAGCAGTGAGAGAGAGCACTGCAGTACAACACAAATATGGTGTTTTTTGAAAATTAAACCATGTAAACCTATTCTGGTACAACCTTAAAATACAATTATGAACCTGAAAATGAGCATAATATGGCTGCTTTAAGCAAGCGTCAGGTGTGTTTTTAAACCAAGGCTGCCAATTTACAATCATAGCTAACCTTGTGGCTTTTACCTGCTAACAAAATCAGGCTGCAAACAATGAATATTTTCTTTTTTTTTTATGACAAATTCCCCGTCATAATTTCCCATAGCCGAGGGGATATCTTCAAACTGCATGTTTCGAATGACCAACAGTCCAAAATCCAAAAGATTAAGAAGTAATATAAAACAGCAAAGAGAGACGTTAAGTTTAGTAGTAGCTGCAACCAGCAAATGTTTGGTATTTTTCCTTTAGGAATGATAAACTATTGAGTGATTATCAAAATAACTGTCAATGTTTCTGTCAATGTCGACTAATGAATTACTAATTATTTATATTATTATATTACTTAGCTAATCTTTTCAGCACCAGTGCCAACAAAATGAACAGTGATATTGCCACATATGCCTGCTGTATCTTGGCCCATGAGCAGGCCTACCATGTGTCATCTTGAGTCATGGCTCAGTCATTCAGCTGTGCCCCCCTCCCTCCCCACCTGGCTGACAAGTACAAACACGCACGCGCAGATCCACAGCAAAAGCCGACAGAAGCGAGCTCTTCTTCCCTAACCTCTTGCTGCAGGCACCTCACACTTATCAAGGTCACTGGCTCGGGTACACGTCAAGTCCTATCTGATTTTCTCTTCGCCGTGATGAGCTCTGAATCCAAGGTTAGGAGCTGCGGGCTGTAAATAATGACAGCGCGGCCCCTCCATTTGCAGGCCTCTCAGGTGGGAATAGAGAGGGCCACTCAGGGGCCCCCATCTCTCTGATGACAGCATGGTGAATCACAGTGGAACCACCGACCTCGCAACTATACCCCCCCTCCACCTCCAGCTGAACTCTCCTGCCTCCTCCACCTCCTCTCGCTCTCCCTCTCCTTCTCTGACCGTCAGCTGTACTCTCACTGCCAGCTCAGCTTGTCATTTTACAGGGTCATTAACAGACACACATACACACTAACATGTGCATGAGTACACAGTGCACCCACGCAGGGAATAAGCTGACATACACACACACTGACACACACATACAGAAAAATCCTCTATAGTACCACAGCATCAAAACTCCATCCCTTCCTATAAAACCCACCCCTGCTTTTGCCAGAAGCTGCTCTCCTACTCCAATAAACACAAAGCAGCAATAGATAAGAAGAAAATGTCTTCATTATGGGTATGTAACATTTTTTATCTTGCAGGTTTTTTTCCCCTCCTCTGTGGTGCACAGGAGCGGGGAGTTATATCAATTCATTTCCATCCCCGGCACCCTGCAGACAATCCCTCTCCATTCCCAGATTATGTGAGATAATACCTCCATTATGACAAAAGCGCTATTCGCGGGGTCGCCGAGAGGTCAACCAACCCTGTGCTGGGTATTCATGCTTAGTCACATCCCAATTATACCGCAGTGGCAGAGGCAGAAATTGGCAAATGTACATCAAGGCGCTTCATTACTGAGGGCTGCTCCAGTGAAATTAAGCAGCAGATGAGACAGAGTGAGATTTGCCCCCAGGCGGCATGTTAGAGAGAGAGAGAGAGAGAGAGAGAGAGAGAGAGAGAGAGAGAGAGAGAGAGAGAGAGAGAGAGAGAGAGAGAGAGAGAGAGAGGATGGAAGAAAGAGGGTAGCTGAAGAAACAGATTTCTCTGAAGGTGTTGGGAGCTTGTATCTTTCACAGCAGCTCATGTATATTTACTTAACTAGGGAGAGTGCCGGTCCCCAAAGATTAATAACTTCCCATGATACACCACAGCGACATATCTCTAGGTACGTTTAAATACGGAAGGGAAACCCAATACAAACAAGCGAGAAAAAATATCCCTGAAAAGCAGGGGGTAAGATGCTGCAAAGGCATACACGCTACAGGCAAAGTGATAAGTATACATTATGTTAAGTGGAGAATAAGTCTGCCGTCTCTTTCTGTTTGGCTTCCATTTACCCAAATAATCTCATCCATAACACTGGCCCCGGGGCCCCCAGATATAGCTATTAATTATGACATCTCATGGCTGCAAGGAGCCCCACTTGGGGAGCTGACCTAGGCCTGCTCCTCAACATCCAGCAGCTGCCACTCTTCACTACGGAGGCAGCCGCTTCGCGTGGCAGCTTCCAGGAGGGCAATTACACAGCCCAGATGAGATGAGGCGGCTGGATGTTTGGGACTTGAGCGCTCAGACTGCCATTAGCACTATAAGCTATTACATTCCCTCTTCTTCTTCTTATGCTCCCCTCCCTTCCTCGGTCTCCCCGCTCACTTGCAGCTGTATATTGATGAAGTGGTAATGGGACCTCTAGTTAGATATTCCTCCTGTAAAAACATTGTCTTGTTTTTAGTCTCCCTCAGGGGTCAATGTATTCTCCCGGAGTTGCTGGGAATCATTTCTGCTCTATTAATGATGCAATTCCAATGCAATTCAGATCTACTGAAGATGCTGCACAGTGGGCCTGTGTGGAGTGTTGATAGATGACACTGTATGTTATCCTGCAGTTTGAAAACAAATTGGTGCCTTCTGCACATCACCGGGAAGCTGGTTGGCCGTCACTCCAGTTTCCACCCTCTCACACTGCACAGTTCATCCTTAAAAAACAAGGACAGAGGATAAGTCTCCATTCTCCTCGCTTCACCTCACCAGCGGGGTCCTCTTGAGAAGAACATGTCCATGCCTAATGATGGTCACATTAATTATAGGCTTTTCAACCCAGCAAAATTCAATAGGGTTATTTATAGAGGCCTAAAATAGCTGAGGGCGAGGGCACTGCACCCCAGGGTAGCCTGTAACAGCCTCCTCTCACTGCACAACCTGTCTTAGAGTCAGAGGTGGAGGCTGATATCCGTGTTTCTTTTTACTGTGCAGTTAAAACAACTAGCAAACATCTGTCCATCAGGACCTGTCATGGCGAGTGCTTTTATATAAAGCACGGCGGAGCAGAGGGCCCTCAACACGAGCGCTGACATTGATGAGGTCTGGCAGCTTCCATTAAATCACTCTTTCCTGTAAAGCGCAGGGCATCAAAGCAACCGGCCGAGAATTTTTCACTCAATCAGGTAACACACAAGCCACCCTCACCCCTCCTCCACCCCCACCACCACCATATTCCCTGTCCTCTCAGGGGCTGGAGCCTTCTGGTCAATAACTCCAATCAGTGCAATTTCATGCACAGTTAGCTATGTTGGGGTGCTAGGGCACTGCTCGCGTCAGGGTTGCATATGTTGTTGTCGCTGTTGTTGTTTTTCTTTAATTTTTTTCTCTTCCCTGGGAGGGTTGATAAGTGGGGTGGGGACCTGTACTGTGTAAAAGTGGAGACTAGCCAGGGCTAGCATGCTTGTTTTAACCCTGCCTCACCACAGTGGGCTCCCTGCCAAGCCATTAAAAGTCTCTGTGCACTGCTTCTGTGACACAGCTAAAAGAATAGAGAGCAGGCGAGTGGGAGAGCTGTAAATGATCAACACGATAATGAGCTGATTATCAGTCAAAGGCATGGATAAGCTCTCTCTCCAGTAATTTCCTTTCAGATCAGTCAACCACATTCTCCTTTCTGCAATCAACACTCAAAGGGAAGGCATAGCATGTAGCCCGATGGGAATCCGGCCCAATATCAGCTTCAAATATCCAGATCCGAGTTCTCTTCTGATCAGCGCCTGGCTCGTCCCTTGCTGAAACACCAGCATGGGAGGCTTGTGTATTACTACTCAAGTCTCCTTTTGTAATGGTTGTTTCACAGTTGTCATGCAGCTTTAGGCTCTGGCTACAGGACAATATAAAGCTGACTGATGCTTTAATGATGTACAAATGTACTCTGCAATCGACAAGCATTTGGACAGTGACTCATTTCCTATTGCTCTGGCTGTACATTAGCATAATATTTGAAATTCAATTAAGACTGCATATAAGGGACTGACTCTCGGCTTTAAAAGAGCCCTTTAAACTGGGACTTTAACTTCTTGGAAAATGGTTTCTTCCTAGAAATGAGTTGCATTTTAATGATGACCTTGTGTTGCAATAGTAAGTAGGCATGACTAAGAAGACCAGTCTATAGAATCTATAGATGTCCCATTGGTTTACACTTCAATCCTTCACTAAAGCTATATCCCACAACAACCCGTTTCTAAGGGGATTAAATCATATTGAAGGAAGTAATGATTCAATTTCATAGACCCTTTAAAAGGTGTTCGCGGTTTACATGTTTACATTTATATTCATAGAGTGAACAATAGGGATTTGTGCCAGTGCAATCAGATGAAGATGGGGATACATTTCCTCATTAGTACAACTACTGTTATGCAAATAGACTTGAGACCATAACAGGATTACATAATCAAGTAACTTTGATGATAGCCTTTTATCGCTGATTTCCACTTAAGATGGCGATTAAGATGATGATTTGTATTATGCATGTGATCTATGCATGTGATCCATGCATACTGTGTCGTATTTTTAATCAGCCACTGGTGATAGAGATGTGTGTGTGTGTGTGTGTGTGTCTGTGTGTGAGGGGTGAGGGGGGGGGGCATGTAACATGTAAGGTTCACGGCACCTCAGGCAGGTGTACTTTAAGAGGAAGTGACAATGAGATACATGTGGTTTGCCTACAGTAAAAGTCAAGGCAGGTACCATTTTTAAGCATTTTATGCCTTAATTACATATCTGACAGCAGAGAGATGACAGGAAATAGTCCCATGCCAGACACAAACTGGGGACATTGTGGTTCACCGCCTTACATCTCTAGGCCACCACGTCACCCCATATATACCGTATCTCTACCATATGCAAAGAGAACTCTGGCAGTGTAGCGTGACTTTCTGAATTTCTTTTTATCCTCAATTTGAAAATATTGAATATTGAAAAATACCTGTTTTATTTTGAAACCAATGTGCTCAAGTACAGAGCCAACACAATAACAAGTGAGTCACTGTTTAAATGCATATGGACTGCAATGTACAGGATATAAGCAATTGTTTAAAACCCAACAAATAAAAGGGAGAGGATGCTACAAGTTAGAAGGAAATAAACAATCCATATATACTAGAGACTGGTACACTACCCCAGGGGAGTGGTGTTAGACAACACAAAACACCAAAACAAACGTAGACAGCTTGCGTTTCTGCATTCACGTGTGTCGAAGACTGTGCGGTGGTACGGGAGGAGACAGCTCCCAGGAACAGCCCCCGATGATAAGCATCTAATTCTATGACTCGCTGACACACTCCATAGGTTCTGATGTTAAACACGACAAGAATGTCCCCGACAATATCTCTGCACCCTCATCAGAGAGCTATCAAAGGGCAAGTTCACACACACATACACACACACACACACACACACACGCGTTTGTTTCACTATCTTTGTGGGGACCTGTCAGTGACATAATGCATTCCCTAGCCCCTTACACTAACCTTAACCATCACAACTAAATGCCTAACCTTAACCCTTACCCTCACCCTAACCCTAAATCCAAGTCTTAAACCTCAAACAGCCCTTTAACCTTATGGGGTCCAGCATTTTGGGCCCCACAAGGCTGTGCAGACCCCACAAGTATACTGTATTCCCCAGTTTTTGGACCCCACGAATATAGTAAAACAAACACACACACACACACACACACACACACACAAACACACACACACACACACAAGCATCTTCGCACTGCATAGGAATCAGCAGGGATGTGTCGCTGTCCCCAGGCGGCAAGTTTATCTAAAAAGGAAACACCTGATTTCTTCTTTTTGGCTTCTCTTCATTCCCTGCCTCCCTTGTTAAACACACAACCTTGATATTGTTTCTGTTGCCCGGGAGGGGTGAATTATTTACAGGATAAACAAGGTGATGTTGTTTCAGTCAGTCAGAGCCAAACTCCCCTATCGTAGCAGCAAAGAGGCAGAGGGGTTTAACTGGTAGGCATGAGGGGCTGAGCTTGGATACAGAAGCTTCACAATGGCGGGCCGTACAGTGATACCTTTGTAAGGGTGGGGGAGAAAATGCCTCCACACTGGATTCATGGACTGGGAGTCCCAGACTGACGGGGTTGTCCTATTTATCTGAGACAATGGCGACTACAAAAGCCCATGAGCCGATTCACTGTGTGTGCGTGTGAGGGGGTGTTATTAAGTGATCATAAAGTGCCATTTGTGTTTGCGGGGGTTGTTGCCATACAAGGTTCAGGCGGAAAGATGATGAGGGACCTTTGCAGCTAAAGCCTCTAATCCTGTCTATGGTCCGTGGGCTCCAGCTGGTGGGAGTGCAGCTGTGCTCGGCCCCTACACAGGTAAATCAGTTCTGCCCCCCCTCCCTCCTCCAACAACTCCCCTGTATGCAGTATGGCGTATTTGCACAGTGCTTTGATCTCACGAAGGTGGCGGTGCCCGCCTCCCTGGATACGGTGACAGTGCGGGTGATCCATGTTACAGAAGAGAATTTTTTTTTTTAAACATACGCCAAATGACAGCCACGGTTGAGGGCTTAGCACAGGTCAAGCCCTGCTAAATTCAATGTGGCGGTGCGGAAAATTCACTTCAAAACATTAGCTGCTGGGAGGAAGTGGGCTCTAATGAGTGTTATGACTGCATTTTTCTGACATAATTTCCCATCAGCGAAATGATGATCAACATTATTCAACAAAGACTATCCATCCCAGACATTATTAACCTTAATCTCCCACTATATCCATTGACAGGTTACTGACACTTATATATTGTTTAGCAGCAACTTGGACATATATAAAGTAGGTCCCTGAACATAAGCAGCTTAAAAAGAGACTGTCACAAATTCCTTCAATGGTGATCATGTTGGATTATTTCAGCTGGATGCATGCGTTTTCGAGGAACCCGGGCTAGCAACAGCATGCACTTCTCATTCATCAGGCAGACAAAACAGCTGTGCTCCCCAGTTTGACCTCTGACCCAGTCTACACGTTCGCCGCAAACAGATTCACATTTAACACACTGGTTCACTTTGACAGGGACACAATGGGAGGATATGATTAGGCCCTTGGCGCAGATCGAAAAACAACAATCCTAATGTCTTTACGCACTGTAGCAAGATCCCTTTTATCATATTACTCATGCCTTTGTGTCCTTTTCTGCAGGCAAAGAGGTTTCTCTTCATATTACCAGCTGGAAATATCAGTGATGAGCTTCTCCGCTTACTAAGCTCGCTGGTGTAAAGGCAGTTTGTGTGCAGATTCTGTGGCCGGCTGGCTGCACAGGTAAGCAGAAAATAGCTCTTAGCTCCGGCCTGACCTTGAGAAGGATGCCATTCAATCAGTGAGTACGCCGCAGTAAAGGCCCCATCATTGCACTAATAGACATAATCTTCCTCACTGCCCGGATCATGGACAATGCATGGATGGCTTCCTTTTGCTTGGCAAGTTAAAGGGGCAATTTATTCGATAAATTAAACAGAGAAAATAAGCCATGATGAAAGAAACACTGCTGCTGGGCGGGTATAGATTGAACTCGTGTTAACAGTCTGCACACCTAATTTAATTTTCAGTTTATAGACATAACAGAATCGGATGACGGCAATTGACAAAACAGTTAAAATGCAAGACTGAACAGACTGTGCTTGTGCTCTAATTGCCAAGAACGAACATCAGAGGTGTAGAGAGTGTGCACCGCACACCTTATCTACACTCCATCATCCAGCTGGAAGCAGACAGAGTCAACGTAATAAGGAGATTTAAGAACAGTTGCCTGCTTTAAACTTTTAGGTTGTGCAATCAAATTCCACCTCATCAACTGGCAGCTTAAACAAGTTGTGTTATTTTCTGACGGCTTACAGAGAGACAGAGAAGGGGGGGGGGGTAACAAGCTGGAACCATCATAACTACTGGCTGCTGCAGTGCATCGTGACAAACAACGGCAGAAAACTTGGGATTTATTGCTCCGATAACCTTCCAGATTCCTTCGGCTGGTGCTGTATGCTAGACAACTCTGACAGAGTTATGCATCATTAATCCCCATGAACACGACCAGAGATAAATAATGCTTTGCGTCCCTATGAAAAATAAGGCAGTTATTACCAAACCATAAAGAATGGTATTCGTATCATCACTTTAAGCAGATAATAATGTGAAGATACGATGTTTCAAGGATTCAAAGCACACTCACAGTGAGATGTATATTTCTGCTCTCATCGACGAACTGCTGCAAAAAGAACTCCCAATAAATAATAGCACTTGAGCAGAGTAAATCAGAGATCTTTATATCACTGCCATACCTCTTGCAATGCTGAGCAGTCACTCAAGCTATCAAATAGCATTTAGTACATACTAAACCAAGGTAAATAATGACTTGGCTCCATCTTTACAATCATGAGTAGAGTAGAAGTAGATGTTAGGTAATCAGTTACTACACAACAAAAATAAAGTGTGTCTAGTAAACTGTTGATATTTCCCACAAAGAGACGCTTTTTTCACTCATCTCAAAATGTCTCAAGGCTCAGACTTGAAATTCAGTCCAATAAACATAGTAATACTATATCCCCTACAGGTGTCAATTCCTGGTGGTTAAGCAGTGCAAAGAGAAATTAGAAGGAACTCCGTTTGATACAGAGATGTTTCCAGCACCAGATGCTGTGGGGCCCTCTCTTGTGAGAAGCCAGGCAAAGCTCACTTACTTTCCTATTGAGAGCTGGAACATAAATTCAAACCCTGCTATAAATCAAATATAAATTTTCAGCTCCCCTCACTTTCCCGGGAACGGCTGCAATAACAATGTCATTCGACTCTGCCTGGTTACCATTAATTCTCTGGATTCCTTCCACACTAATGATTTGGTCCTGTATCCTGTGCGTTTTACAAACCCCACCGAAAAAGAAGGGAAATATTACTGACCTACTTAACGCTTTGCAGGTTAAGAGAAGAAACTAAGGTCTGTGGAAGATGCTCTTTACACATACAGTATTTCCAAACTCTCTCAAAATGGATTTTCCTTGCCAGATATAACACCCTGCTTGCCAATAATGTTAATATACCGAAACTCTGCGGCTGCAACTTTCACATTCTAGACGGCAACGTTCCTGAGCCAGAAAAGAGGACAATGCACTCCAGTTAAATCTAACTTGAGTGAAAAATGTGATTTCTATTTAGATATTGTTCTGTGTGCCAACAAGCCTCTCCTTCTGCCAAAAAAACGAATTTGATCTCATTCAGTTCATTTTCTCCTTGAAATCACAGTCTCATAATAATCTCTCAAAAGTGATCGTGGGCCAAAACTGATTCATCTAACTCCTATCCCACACTGAATATTTACTGGAATGGCCACATATCCCCATCTGAGCAGTCTTCACAACCCAAATATATACAGTCTAGTATCAGAATCCAATTCGTACTGTATATTTGTTTCGCACAGTGTAAACAGACTTTAATTCCAGTGAAACCATAACCCCAAAGTGAAGCAGAGGGAGCTGATTCTGGTTACAGAGACTGTTTAGAGAGAGACATTCTGGGTGAAACACACTTTACTTTTTAAGCAAAAAGCAAACCAATTTCAGTGCAGCACCTGCACCCTTCTGCCTCGTTGGCTTTGGCAAAAGCAGATTCAAGGAGTTTTTTAGCCAATGCTACAAGGCTGCGTGCCTGTAAGAATCTGCACTGACAGAAAGCTTTTAGAGAAGAACCAAGGTCACCACTACAATAACATAGCAGAGGATCTGCTCAGAGCCAGGGAGAAGTGCTGTGTCTCTCTCACACCCTTGAAATGAAAACCAATAAGTGCAAAAGGATACCAATTTCAATAAACTTAACTTCACTCTGTAACCTCTGTAGAAAGACTAAATAAGCAGGATGCCAACAAGCTGTGCTTGCTCTTATGCTATTATATACTTAGGTATAAACCAACTGTGTGTATAAGAGCATCTCCATCATTGCAGCATAAATTATATCTCAAGACTAATTGTTGTGGCTTCCAATCCAAACAGCAGGAATATAGTGTTAGTGTAATAATGTCACAAGCTAATGCCAGACATGATTGCCTCTTTCAGGGGAAATGTATCATCACACAGCTACCTTCAAAGAGCTGGAAAACATATTTAAAAGGACAGAAGTTGACCTTAAGTTTGATGCTTAATAACGAGATAAAAGAGAAAGCTCCGTACTGTAGATTGTAATTCAATCCGATACAATACAATACATACCTGCTACTTTCATTCAACTTGTAATCATCTCTGTTTTGGTGCAGAATGTTTTTCCATTACTGTGTGAGTTAGCAGGATATCTCAAAATCTTGTTTACAGATTTTAATTAAATTTGGTGAAAAGTTGGGCGATGAGCCAGGGAACAAGTAATCAATGTTTGGTGCATATCCAGGAACTTATTAATGGACTTCTTTAAAGGATAAGGCTGATGTTATTCTATGTTTTTTTGTATCGACAAAAATGTCCAAAACCAAAAACTTGTTAGTCAATTTCTCATGCCCATTGGTTCCTAATAAAGATGTAAAGCTTTACATATTTTAATTTAAAAAAGTGACCAGTAGCTTCCTAACAAATGGGCACTGTAGTCTTTAGCAAATATTACTAAGGGGTAATATTAAGGGGTAAATAGTGCATTTCTTGGGTACTATTTTCTGCAGTGAATTAATACACATTCACTGCTCTAGTGAGTATTTACTGCAGCGGGACAGTGGATGTGGGATTGACAGTGGAGGTGTAATAAAGGGACGTGTCAACTGATGCATTTTTGGACTACACTGGAGGCACATATCAGACTTTGGATATACAGGCAATACTAGTTAGTGGGACCAGTTCATTGTTAGTTTTGATCTTTTTGGGGGATTTGTTGACAATAAAAAAAAAAATACAGAACATCAGCTGGTTTATCCTTTAATAATTCAAGACAGATAATTTTGGCTATTTTCTCACAATCTATATTGATGCTGATTCAGATAAAATACCACATTTTTAAACATGTATAAATAAAATCATAACTAATATTTCGGGAGTTAGAGGATTATGCAGCCTTGGGAGACCAAGTGTTTTCTCATTTTTAATTGTTAACACTATTTCAGAGAGGTGTTGATTCAACTTGATGGTGTAGTTTGTGCTGTTGTGTTGGACTTCATTATATTTAAGAGTATTCCTAAAATTTTGTCTGCCTCATTTAACAATACACAGTGCAACAATTAATAATTACTACATGAAGCCCTCTTCCACCTCTTTATATCACAATGTACAGGGGCTTCTATTTTTCTTATATCTCTCTTGTGTAAAGTTACTGTATGTGAGTGTGCATGCAAGGAGATTTTTTTTAAATATAATTGTTAATGATGGGAAAGCCCCAGCACAGGCTTCTTTAAGAGGTTGTCAGAGAAATCGCTAACAGCTGCCAGCCACAGGAATTCAGAAATGCCAAACCAGCACTTTGTGATTGGCACAAGGAAGTTACACCCACTTTGTAATAATATGTTTCTCTTTGGTGAGTTGCCAAATGGGTTGCTGCCAATGTAGACATGACAGATTGATCAGATCATTCTGTACCAAAATGTCAGGCCAAGGAAAACTAGAATTATTTGTCTGAGGTCAGGGTCAGGTCGCTGTAAAGCTCATAAATACAAATGAGAGGTAACTTATAGAATATATCTAATAATGGTGACTCCACTCAAAAAGGCATTTTGATGAATAAGCCTTAATTATAGCCTTTACACCTTTACACACTTCCATACCTAGTAGGCCTTTTGTCTAGGTAATAATGACATACACAAAATCAGGGATCAAATGCTTGATGTTAATTCTGATGGGAGTAATTTTATGTTATTTTAAATATTATTATATATTAAATATTTGTATACAGTTAAGCAGCATGATACTGCACTGGTGTGCCAATGAATACGTAAAGGCAAGCAAACGGAAGCAGAAAAAAAAAACCTTTCAGAAGAAATTAGCTCAACAGACTGACTGCAGTCGTATATCTTCCTCGACTCCACCACACCTGCTCAGGTCCGTCTATAATAACCTGCTGTCTGCTCTGCAGGTGTACTCTGGGTATTTACTCCAGACCCATTTACCACAGATACACACTACTGTATGTTATGTTCTTCCAGTAGCCCTGTTTCTTCTTCTGTCTGCTCACCGTCAATCTCCCACCCCCTCCCCCAGCCAGCCCCTGATGATACATTTACTTTCCATAAATCAATTTTTGAAACTCTGCAATTACCACACACCACAGGGAGTCAGAGGAAATCTATAAGTCAGAGGTCCTGAAGATGCTCAATAGTCAGTCCTGTCACTTCCTGTCTGCCTGCTTCAAAACACGGTGATGGACCTCAGTGGTGAAGATAACACAGGTCAATAATAACCATCTGACTAGACACAAGTGGAAAAGAGGAGCTCGGTGGGGGAAACCAAGCAAAGAAAAACAGGAAAACTATGCATGTACAATATACCCATTTTCATTGTCTACTGTTTTAACAGTTAGTATATTAAGAAATGAATGTACTCCAACAGAAAATAATACAAGACAATGCATCAACGGACATTTATCAAACTGCAACTCTGGAGCACCACTGCCAATTCAACTTTTTAATTGAATTTGATGCTTGTAAGTTTTGTCACCTCCGCCATTTCCTTTGTGCATTGATTTATAGGACAATAATGTTTGTGAACAACACACTCAAAAACTCAAGCACATATTTGACCACTATTTTCCAGAGACTCCTTTGAAAAAGTAGTATGGAATTGGGACACATGGGCCCGATCTTGCACCCGGCACAGCGCTGCGCAAAGCCCGACACAAGTGTCTTTGCTAGTTTAAGACCGACGCAGTTGTCAATTTCCCATCCAGCGTCCACGTCCTTTAAATAGCAAATGCGCCCATGGGTGTGCTGGTCCTACAGGGAGGTGTGTTCAGGTGCATTCTTGGTGTATTGCTATCTTGAGGCAGCGGAAAGTGATCGTGCCATTGACCAACAAAAACCTGGTCTAAAGTCACATTAGTAAAATTATATGATCTGCTTGCCCGCTTTCACTTCACGCACGAGCAGATCAGTTTCTTCTCCTGAAAATCTCTCCTTCGTGCTTAGCAAATCCGCCATCATAATCACAATGCCCCAAGGTACAAACACGCCGGGCTTTTAAAGGGAATGGGAGATGACACTCGACTATGATTAATTAAGACACTAAGTACAACCCTTTTTAACCATGCGCCTGGCACGCGGATCCTTTTTTCCGCCGTTAAACTAGCAAAAGTGGATTCGTACACGCCCTAAACGCACCTGCGCCAGATGCTTCACGCCGTGCGCTTAGGTCATTAAAATAGGGCCCAGAGTCTCTTCAGTGTTGTTGTAATTCCTGTTGGTTGCAGATGGAAGTGAATACAAGTCATACATAACGTAATGGCCCTTTAATAACTTTTTGATGCAGGAAGTAATGCTTCCAAAGACTGGCAGTATTACCACCGCCTGCCATGTACAACTGAAGTGCCTGAAAGACCCTTGAGACTGATATGTGATGTTTTACTGCTAGTCCCACTGCTACTTTGACAGCAGCTTTCAAGAATGGAAATTTAATTTCTTTACATGTTTACCTTTGTTTCATCCCTATCTACCCCCCCCCCACCCCTTCTAGCACTTCCCTTCTCTCTTCCTTCCCAGGAGACAAAGCAGGCAGACAGCTCTTATAAACAGTGGCATGAAGCCTTACAGTGACGGCGTATGTCGAGGCAACGGATGTGATCAATTATCGAGTGACCGATTCTCTTTAATTAGAGGGTTTAAGTATTGAGTTAGCCTGGGTGGGAAGCTGAGAAGCAGCATGTAAACCAACCTCATTACACTGCAGTGATTCACCTCCCAGGAGCTGCGATCCACACAGTATTTACACCATACATTTGTTTCTGTGGTAACATATCGAGTGGAGGAATGGCTTGGTGACAGACCCAGTTTTTTTTCGCCCTCCTCTCCTCTATACTCTCTCCATTTTCTTTCTTTCACTCTCCCTCCCACTCACTGCTGAAGAGGCAGTCACACTGGTTTGCCTTTTGTTGTGGAGAGTCTGGAGAGGTAGCACAATGTGTCCTAGTTAAAGCAGTGCCCCATCTGCCCGGCATAATTAGACAATTATGCTGGAAGGATCCGTCATTAATTCCTTTGTGGTGGCCAAGTTCGCACCACAAAGAGGTCTAAGGTTTAGTTTTTCTTTGCAGATCTCTGTTCATTTACTCCGGCCCCTGTTGTCGTCCTCGAGTATTGATACTGTGGCAACTTGGGGCAGGAAAATATTCTCCTGTCAATATTGACTGGTTTGTACAGTTGTAGTGAAAAGGCCAAGGGGAATATTGGCTGCTGTCTTGTGCTGAATAAAAACAAGCAGCTAGGAAACGGCACTGTGAAAACACAGGCAGACACACAACAAACAACCATAGTTAATGTATCGAGGTTGAGCATACTGATGAAATATGCATTATGTAGAATTATCCTGGTGTTGCATTGTGGGGTGTATAGACTAATCTGCTTCACATACATTTTAAAATGCCAGTTTGGCCTACTTAAACACCACCAATTAAATCAGACATTCATTCATTATATTCACGTTGGAGTGACGAAATACAAAACAATCACTTATCAACCACTTTTCATAAATGTTGATCCGTTTTGTGGGCTCACACTTGTCCTATTAACAGTGTCAGTGCCATCTAACTTAATCAATTTAGTAAAGAAGCTAATTTTATAATTATATCATGAATAGCATCAGTAATACTCAAACTGTATCATGACAACTTACAGGTAAACAGTTTCTGTTAACAGCTGAAAGCTTGGAGCATTCAATTTATAATGACATGAAAAGTTAACAACTCCTTGCAATTGTTTGGTATACTTGATAAACAACTGAAATGTTAGTATTAGCACTAGGATGTACAAAATTAAGGCTAGCTAAGAGGGTAACATTAGCATTTTAACCTGCGTGCAGTAGTCAGTAGGGCTGTGTATTGGCAAGAATCTGGCGATACGATACGTATCACAATACATGGGTCACGATTCAATATGATACTGTGTGTAAGGCGATATATTGGGATTTTAGAAGATTTTTAGTATAATTTTAGAAAAACTAATATTTAAAAAAAGACATGATGTACATAACAGTCAAAGAAGCTTACTTTAGGTAAACAATTCAGTACACAGAAAATCAGACTGCCAGTTTGGGATTGTGGTTCACAGGTTCTTAGTGAGCAAATGTTTATATGCTAAAGTAGGCCAAAGTTCAGCCATAGCTACGTTGTTAGCTTCTAGCAAAAAGTCAGGCACTGCTAGGCACTGTTAGGCAAGGACACTAGTGGTGCGTCTCAGCATAGCCATCTAGCGCAGGGGTGGCGAACCTGTGGCTCTTGAGCCGTATGCGGCTCTTTGCCTGCTCCTGTGAGGCTCTTACTGTGTGGCTGGGGGCTGTGTCATTGGTTGATTGTTGTTTTTAACTTTTCTGAAACATACAGTATTTCAGATAAGTAAAAAAACACACATTTGAATACATCTGCCAATACTGCCAATACATTTGCCAATTATTTTAAAATGGAAAATAATGCAGCAGAGTTTTGAGGACAGATTCTGCAACCTGAGGAAAAACAGCGGCCACAGATCACCTTCCTCGTTAACCCTTTCACTGCTGAATCCGACTGTTTGAAAGCCCCTTTAGTGACAAATGAGTGAGAGAGTTGCTTCGAGTGGCCACAACCGAGTTCAAGCAAGACCTGAAGAGGATTGTGGATAACAAAGACTGTCAGGTTTCCCACTGAGTCAATCTAATCTTGCTGTTGTAGTGTGGACGTGCATGTGTTGTATGGCTTTTTGCTATGGTGCGTTTTTTTTGTGGCTCTTTATACCTAACTGGTTGGCCACCCCTGATCTAGCGGTAGGAGGTTTAAACACAACATAAACGTGAACCACTGTCTTACATGAATATTTTTGCACGTAAGCTAAAAAAAAAAATAAAAAAAAAAATAAAATCGATACTGGGTTTTTGAAAATCGATACAGTATTGCTAAATAAAATTTGTTCAAGTGTATCCATTTTTTCTTACACCCCTAGTAGTCAGCTGTCTGACTGCAATTACTATCCCTAAATCTACACCATGACATTGGCTAAAATGTAAATGTATCATCTATTAGTGGCTTAGACCAAGACAGGTACTTTCTGCCATTTTATTTGAGTGTCCAAATTTCAAATGGAATCAAATGGAATTTTTTACTTTTTTTCTTTTAGCCAAAAAACCCATTATACAACAGAGAGCTAGATGTGATGTGACACTGCACCTGTCAGTGATGTCCCAAATGTACTGCTCACAATAGGAGCAAACCGCTGAGTGTATTATGTAAAGAACATTGCATGAGTGCAGGAGGGAGTGATTTCAGACACAGCACAAGACATCACTTCTACCCTGTATTCAACTAACCAGCCTTTATACTTAATTATATGGGTCTGGCAGACTGAAGTTCCACCTCAGCTTTCTGTCGGTTGTTATGGAGCAACCTGCTGCTTGTGAAAGTACAATTTGTAAACTCCCTATCGAACATATGTGTTGTCACAATAACAGTTTCACAGTTACACTGAGTAACTCAGCTTTACAGAGACATGTGGGAAGATATCTTACAATGTAGCCCAAATCTGATTAGAGCAATGATCTAATCAGCCATGAATTCATCTGTGAAGACAAGCAGGCAAGAGAAAATCACCGCAGAGAATTCTGTATAATTATCAAAAATCTCACAGCGGTACATTAAAATTCTAATTACGACATATTATCTTAATTGCAAAGGAGATGCAAATCAAAACAAGGTTAACGCTGCTCCTTTAACATGCAGGAGAACATGTGGTGGGAACCTCTTCAATATTCACTAAATCAGTTTGACTTGTTCGACATGAGAGGCTGTCATTTTGTAATGCTTTCCCCTCTTAGGGGCGATAATCCTAGCTGAGAGCACAAGCAGCAGCGGCGCAGTCGTGCAACAATGAGACAGAACAAACATCTAATTGCTGTGATTTCATTTCCTTTTAATTGTATCAAACAAAGCTGGTGACAGCTCATCGCAAGTCATCTAATGTTCCTGTCCGGAGAAAACTATGTACCTCCAAAAAGTGAACGATTCAGGAACTAAGCAAAAACAACAGCCTTGTCTTAAAGCTTAGTGACAAACTTTTTTTAGATGATTAAAACTCATAATCCTTCAACCTATCTGAACACAAAACAAATTACAATTCAATATTCACTCTTGGCCACTAATAGAATAAGATACTTCCATGTCTAATGTGCAACAAATACAAGAAAAAAAGTTCTCAAGAAACTGCAACTCCCATGGTACGCAACAAATCGCTTGCCATAAATTGTATCTGACAGGTGCATAGTGTAACTCTGCAGACATAAGACAGCCGGATGACAGCAGGCACAAGGGGTAATGGTGAAAGGAGAGGAACATGCCATTGAACGTGGATTTATGAGTGGGTCCAGACTGAGGTGATCCATCAGTGGAGTCACATAGTATCAAACATGTCATGTTTAGGACACATTTAAATGAGGCATTAGAGGGTTTCAAAGGGTGCCGATATGCAAAAAACATGTGGGATGTGGTGGGAAACCAGCAATTTGCTGCATTTTAGCAGAGGAGAGAAGTATGTCGCCACCCACAAAGGCGATTTTCAATCTGGTGGAGTCTCTTAATTGGAGTATTTATGCTTTGATAGAGAGCTCCCATTTCTCCGAAGGTTCTCGCAGGAGGCTGATAACAGTATGTGGCAGCTTTAAACTAACTACAGCCATTTTTGAAACATTAGATTCCTGACAGAAAATAATAAACTAGAGGTGCTCTATGTTTTCACTAAAAGATATTGGAGTTTCTCTACCAATTGGCTTTGGGATGGTGGTTACCCACATACTGTAAATTGAGTTTCTCTTTCTCCCAGAAACACACACATACAGTGCAAACACTGTCAGACACACAGCCTTTGCTGGACAGAAAAAAATGGAGACCCCAGGAGTTCCCTTTGGCCCTTGCAGTCTATAACAGAGCCGACAGCTCCGATCAGCCCTGAGAAAGCAAAAGCTGCTCAGGGATCGCTTTACAATTCTCAGGGGTTCGAATAACCTGATCTTGAACTGATCCCGTGCACTGATCCTTTGGTATTGGGTTAGGAACGTGTGAAGGGGCCTGTTGAATGAACTCGCTGGATATCAACATCCTCACTCCGTGTTGCTCCAGCCCAGTAGATTGTTTGACTTGATTAGTCTCTGCCCAAGTGTTAGACTACCCAACGCAAAGCCCTCCAGACACCGGTATCAATGTGTCAGAGGGAAAAGTGCTCTCCCAAGTCTCAAGGTGGAGCCCATTACCCTGAGTGAGAGCACTGTAAGTTAATAGGATTTGCTCCCGATCAAGAGACTGAACTATTTCCTGAGGCTGTTACAGGCCGAAGCACAAAAATAAATGTTCCTTTATTCAACACTATTAAGCGTTCCCCCCCCCCCTCCTCCCCCCGCCCCTCCCAAAAACTCCCCACCACCAACCACTCTGACCCCCCCCCCCCCCTCCTTTTTCTCCTTGTTGGAATATCTTTTTTTACTGCAGGAGGTTGTGCTCTCCCTCGCTTTTTCTCTTGTTTTTTTCTTCTCCCGAGCAGCCAGTAAAAGTAAAAGGTTGGCACTTTTTGTCTAAAGGAGCCATTTGTTCAGGTGTAAATGAAACTTGCATGGTAAGCAGAGCCAGGCCTGCAGTTGGACAGGGGCAGAGGGGATTCCAGATTAATCATATGGACTATACACCATGAGGATATTCATTGAGGAGTAATTGCCAAGGGGCTTTATGTAATGTATTCTCCCCATGAGGTAAAACCTTGTAGCAGTGAGAAAGGATAATAGAGTAAGAGGATCATATAAAATGTTTGCTGCTCCAACCTTTAACTCGGAGCTTAACCCTGACCTCGGATAGTAATTACAGAGTTAATTGCCTAGTGATCTGAGGAGGAAGCTCCATCCAGTTCCACTGCATATGTCAACTGGGCTTAAGAGCCTCCTTCTGAGGTGCAACAGATCACGGATTGTCTTATGTAATTTAAAGAAGGGACAATTAGTAGTATAGGGTTAAGTGGACATTGGTGTTAAAAGTTCTTGATGTTATAGTTTAACTTAGGGATGGGCGACATGGAGAAAATCAGATATCACGATATTCTTGACCAAATACCTCAATATCGATATTGCGGCGATATTCTAGGGTTGACAATTGGTGCCTAAACAAAATATCTTGTCCTCGTTGAAGGAGCACTGCCCCCCTGGTGGCTGAAATGGGTAATTGCATTGTTTAAAAAATTAGTGGAATAATTACGTCTGGCATGACCATATATTTTATAAATATCTTAAATACCACAAAACAACTAAATGGTGGTAGGTAATACATCTGATTTCATATACTGCTTTAGTAAAAAAAATATTACCTGGCTGACTATGGAAGCAGCAGGACGCAAAAAACGAAAGTTACTGTTGCACTAGTCTGGACATCTTGCCGTGCCAACCTTGCAATAAAGGTTTCCTAAATGCCATGTATATAAATGTGATGTCAGCTTACTAATTTATTGCAGGTTTTGTGTAGATTTGGACTTGTATACGTTTATTCCACTTTGTTTAAACGGCGAAGTGGAGAGGCCTCGTTCGCCTGTTTGGAGCTGGCTGCTGAATGTGACGCTCGTATAGGCCTTGCTGGATACACCGTGACTCTGTTTCTGGATCTACTGATCACTGTGGATTACTTTTTTCCCGTGTCATTGGATTACGGCAAAATACGGATTTTTTTTCTCAACGCGTCTTAACGTTTTATGGTGAGTTTGGAGAGGCATCTCAACAGACTGTAGTTCGAACACTGATTGTTCACCGTTACATTTTCCAAAACAGCCGTGCCGCGATTGGATTTCATTAGGGCGAATTGTTAAATTGTTACAATGTAATTTAAAATCTGCTTTAAAAATAAACATATGTGTTTTGGAATATAATGTTCAGCTTCGGCACCTTTACCTATGTGCTAAAATATACAATGACGAAGCCTAGTGACAAGTCCATAGCAACCAGTGTTGAATTGTTATTTCCCATTGTCCTTTGCTGAATGGTCTCAATGTTTTATTTCATATGAATACTAGTTTACTAGAGGAGTAACTTAGTATTTGAAATAATGCAGTAATGCATGAAGTGTGCATTTAGTTCCCATGCTTATTGTGTTTCCACAACAATGTTAGTGAGTAAATCTACTGAAATGGCCACCACACCATAACAGAGGAGTGTGATGTGTAAGATGAGAATGCAGAGGATAACTCCTGTACGTCATGGCTGTAAAAATCAAATGGCATCTGTACTTCTTTGCTAAGTGCAAACTTGCATGCAAGGGGAGGGTCATGCCTCTTTTTCAAATCATTTTGGAGGGTCATAGGAAAATTATTACTGACGAGGGGAGGGTCAAGTCTTTTTAGGTTAGAGGCCACAAAACTCCTCCGGTGGCCCCTTAATTAAATAACGAACAGTCCCTAAGTGGGGAAAAGGCAAACAATAGAACAGCTAGAAGAGTCTGGTAAGTTCAGAAAAGTACATCACTCTACTGTAATGCAGCCTTCAAAACCAGTAAAATACAACACTTGTGTCATATCAGGATATTACGATATCCAAATCTAAGACAATATCTAGTCTCATATCACGATATCGATATAATATCGATATATTGCCCAGCCCTAGTTTAACTAGAGTTGGCCAGTTATTCAACATTATGATTTATTGACCTTCACTGGATTCATATCAGAACTGCAACTAACACATTTTATTATATCAATTAATACGTTATGAATTATCTAAAATGTATTGTTTACAATCATATGATACACAGAAAAGCTGCAAATCGTCACATTTAAGAAGCTGGAACTGGTGATTTTTGCTTGGTACATTACTTTATCCATCCATCCATCCATCTTCGTCCGCTTATCCGGTCTCGGGTCGCGGGGGTAGCAGCTCCAGCAGGGGACCCCAAACTTCCCTTTCCCGAGCCACATTAACCAGCTCCGACTGGGGGATCCCGAAGCGTTCCCAGGCCAGGTTGGAGATATAATCCCTCCACCTAGTCCTGGGTCTTCCCCGAGGCCTCCTCCCAGCTGGATGTGCCTGGAACACCTCCCTAGGGAGGCGCCCAGGGGGCATCCTTACCAGATGCCCGAACCACCTCAACTGGCTCCTTTCGACGCGAAGGAGCAGCGGCTCTACTCCGAGCTCCTCACAGATGACTGAGCTTCTCACCCTATCTCTAAAGGGAGACACCAGCCACCCTCCTGAGGAAACCCATTTCGGCCGCTTGTACCCTGGATCTCATTCTTTCGGTCATGACCCAGCCTTCATGACCATAGGTGAGGGTAGGAACGAAAACTGACCGGTAGATCGAGAGCTTTGCCTTCTGGCTCAGCTCTCTTTTCAGTCTGACTTACTGCCGAGAACCCGGACACAGCTCTCACTTTGGTCGTACAGAGATTGGATGGCCCTGAGAAGGAACCCCCTCACCCCATACTCCCGCAGCACCTCCCACAGTATCTCCCGGGGGACCCAGTCATACGCCTTCTCCAGATCCACAAAGCACATGTAGACCGGCATACTCCCAGGCTCCCTCCAGGATCCTTGCGAGAGTAAAGATCTGGTCCGTTGTTCCACGACCAGGACGGAATCCGCATTGTTCCTCTTCAACCTGAGGTTCGACTATCGGCCGAACCCTCCTTTCCAGCACCTTGGAGTAGACTTTACCAGGGAGGCTGAGAAGTGTGATACCCCTATAATTGGCACACACCCTCTGGTCCCCCTTTTTGAAAAGGGGAACCACCACCCCGGTCTGCCACTCCTTAGGCACCATCCCAGACTTCCACGCAATGTTGAAGAGGCGTGTCAACCAAGACAACCCCTCCACACCCAGAGCTTTAAGCATTTCTGGACGGATCTCATCAATCCCTGGGGCTTTGCCACTGTGGAGTTGTTTAACTACGTCAGCAACTTCCACCAGGGAAATTGACGACAATCCCCCATCATCCTCCAGCTCTACCTCTACCATAGAGGGTGTATTAGTCGGATTTAGGAGTTCCTCAAAGTGCTCCTTCCACCGCCCTATTACCTCCTCAGTTGAGGTCAACAGCGTCCCATCCTTACTGTACACAGCTTGGATGGTTCCCCGCTTCCCCCTCCTGAGGTGGCGAACGGTTTTCCAGAAGCACCTTGGTGCCGACTGAAAGTCCTTCTCCATGTCTTCTCCGAACTTCTCCCACACCCGCTGCTTTGCCTCTTTCACGGCAGAGGCTGCAGCCCTTCGGGCCCTTCGGTACCTTGCAGCTGCCTCCAGAGTCCTCTGGGATAACATATCCCGGAAAGACTCCTTCAGTCGGACGGCTTCCCTGACCACCGGTGTCCACCACGGTGTTCGTGGGTTACCGCCCCTTGAGGCACCTAAGACCCTAAGACCACAGCTCCTCGCCGCAGCTTCAGCAATGGAAACTTTGAACATTGTCCACTCGGGTTCAATGCCCCCAGCCTCCACAGGGATGCACGAAAAGCTCCGCCGGAGGTGTGAGTTTAAAGTCTGTCGGACAGGGGACTCCTCCAGACGTTCCCAATTCACCCGCACTACCCGTTTGGGCTTACCAGGTCTGTCCAGAGTCTTCCCCCACCCCCTGACCCAACTCACCACAGGATGGTGATCGGTTGACAGCTCTGCCCCTCTCTTCACCCGAGTGTCCAAAACATACGGCCTCAGATCAGATGAAACGATTATAAAATCGATCATTGACCTTTGGCCTAGGGTGCTCTGGTACCACAAGGCCACGTAGCTTTTTCGGGCTGTGCCCAGCCGGGCTCCGTGGCAAACCCGGCCACCAGACGCTCGCTGATGAGCCCTCCATCTAGGCCTGGCTCCAGACGGGGGCCCCGGGCTTCCTCCGGGCAGGGTCACTCCATCTCTTCCTCGGTCACTCATAGGGTTTTTGAACCATTCTTTGTCTGGCCCCTCACCTGAGACCACTTTGCCTTGGGAGACCCTACCAGGAGCACAAAGCTCCAGACAACACAGCCCTCAGGTTCATAGGGACACACAAACCTCTCCACCACGATAAGGTGATGGTTCCCGGAGAGGTACGTACATTACTTTAATTACTTTTAAATGACAATGATGGCATCATATCTTGTTGTTTTACAAAATACAGTTATCCAAATGATCAATTCACAGAAAAGTCTAATGAAAAACTAACATGCGTTTTTGTTTTACACATGATGAATTTTGTCTGGTGTAATGCGTAACAGTGGAACACAGTTCATTGTAATGATCAATTAAAATATATTCTTATTTTTATTAGGAAATGTACAGTTCCATTTCAAACTAAAGTAGGGCCGAATTTCAGTGTTCAAAACAATCAATCAACAATCAATAGATCAAATGAGCACATTGTATTATCCAGTTATTTTACAGTGTTATAATACAGAACATATATGGTAATTAAAAAGCTAACACAGTTGGTTATCAAAGTGTGTACACATGTGAAGAGACTTGTCTGACAGAATATATAGTGTATATGTTGCATCAAACCAATTTGATTTGTATATATATTGAGTTAGTAGAAAAATAGTTACTTATGTGAAATTGATTTCAGCCATATCACCCAGCCCTAATAGTAACCAGTCTTCCATTGGTGTGCATGACAACACACCACTAAAGTTTTGACAACTCTAGACAGAAAATAAAGATTTCCTCTGGATTTGTTTAAAACCTTAACAGAGAATAGAACTGGCGCATTTCACCACATATCTGAGCACAGCTCACTCAGGAAACCTGAATGTCTTCAGTGAGTCAAATAGTTAAGTTGAGCCGGTGCTGTCATAAACCCGGTGGGAGAGCTTGGAATAATCTAGGCGATGTTAATGATGCAATTTATATGTGAGGGGACCGGTGTTTGGCAGGCTCTTTCCGTCTGAGCGGGCTGCACAACCCAGCGAGCTCCCAGCACCCCCTGCTAGATGGAGGGGGTGGAGTAGGAGGAGGATGTCAGAGCCCATGTGAAAAGAGGGAGCGAGCGAAGCACTGATAAGAGCCATTACTATTAGTGTCTGTCTGTCACCTGCTGTGCGTCATCCAGCCTTCTCTCTCTCCACATGCGCCCCCATCCCCGTCGATCCATCCCCATCCGTTTTCCTGAGGCACATCACTTCAAATTTGCACTCACCTACACATTTTCCATCCTGTCACAGATATACTCAGTTGGCTTGAAAACTGAGCCAAGCTGCACTCTGAAAACTACTGCGAGCTTTGTTTCAAAACACTTGTAAATTAGTGAAGGTGCAGAGAGCTGCCAGCATTTATTCAATAAACAAAATACCTATAGATGAACAACTGAATTGGCACAAGGGGACGCAATATTCCAGACATAACGTTTCTCAGTTTTTCCAAGCAAACACAAAGCCTAATTTGGGATTTTATTTATTACTTGGCACAATACTACAGCTCCTTAAACTTATGAACTCGGGAGAAATGAACAGTAATTGCAGGCTGTTCTTTATTTTCTTAAAACCTTTTTAACCAAAATATTTAAAGCTGTTTTTCTCAGTTGCTATGCAACACTTCAACCGCAAGAGTAGGAGCATGCTGAGAATGTGCCAAATAAATGCTACTGCCACAGCCATTCTGCGGGGAAATATGAGAGAGGGGCATTGTTCAATAATCATGTGAAACAGTAGAACAGTTGTGTAAAATGCACAACATTTTACACAACATCATCCTTTCATTTAGTTACTTGACCTGTGTCAACAGATAAATCAAACCAACAGTTTGTTTAATGAACCATTGTTTACAGTCTGAAAGTCTCTTACACCATACCACTGTCATATGAGCAGATTCTTCTCATCGCCTGTGCACCAAACATACAAGTGGATGCTTTTAACTGCAGAATACAGCAAGGTGGCAGGTGAACCAAGTGTCCTGTGCAAAATATAATTTGGTAATTTGACATTTCAATGCTGCCAGATATGTAGACTACTGTCTGTTTCACAAGCCCTTTTAGATATCACTCAGAGCTCGCCTCGAGCCCGGGTAACTGTACAACAGCCAAGCAGAAAGCAAGCAAGCCAATGGTGCTGCCTTTCTTCCTGAGCCTGGAACCAAGGACTTAAAGCAAGGACATGTTATGCAAGATATCACATTCAATTCCACTGCCAGCCTCCAAGGCCAGATGATACACATTGAGTGAGTC